>NC_068357.1:30000-336656 GCF_020536995.1 Dreissena polymorpha | reverse complement strand
TGGCAAATAAGCATCGTCTTAATTTTAATACAAATAATGAACATTTGACATACAAAATGTCCAATAACATACCGGCAATAACATTATATATATGTTAATTTCTGTGCATGTTTATACCGAAATTATAGCCGACATCGGCAGTTAGGGAATTTAGTGACACACTTTAACACATCAAACATGCATGATAGTTCTTTTTTTCATATTGATATTCCCCTGGTTGCTTACCGGTGTATTGGTACGTTGATAACCCCGCCGGGACTACAGTAGGGTGCTAATACACACGTGTATCGTGTTTCAATACAATCGTCTTATTTTTATGCAAATAATGAACATTTGACATACAAAATGTCCAATAACATATCGGCATTAACATTATATATATGTTAATTTCTTTGCATTTTATACCGAGATTATAGCCGACATCGGCAGTTAGGGAATTTTGTGACACACTTTAACAAAACAAACATGCATGATAGTTCTTTTTTCTATGATATTCCCCTGGTTGCTTACCGGTGTATTGGTGCAGTTGATAACCCCGCCGGTGACTACAGTAGGGTGCTAATACACACGTGTATCGTGTTCAATACCCGATCCATGCTACAACGTGTAAGAGAACGGAATTTCGGTAATTCTACCTTTTTAAGCTTGCGCACCTCTAATGGGCCATATCCACATATAATTTAATTAATTATTTCCTAATCAGCATCATTTCACTAAACTACATGCAAATTTGTAGGTAGCTTTCCATGCTTAAAAAAAAATAAACCGATTTTTTCAAAACCACCCTCACGCTCGGCTTTGTCCAGTTTATTTTCACCCCTGGGGTATATAAAAGTTCCATAATTCATTCAAATTTCCAAATGTGGGCATGCAGTTGTGTGTACAGATGCAGTAAAGGTGTTTAAAGTTTAAACAAGATGAAATAAGTATTCTTTTACAGACATTTATTTTTTACAAATTTTAATCTATGGAATAGCGCCATGAAATGTAAGTGATTTCAGCAAGTAAAAATTGGGTCGGTTAAAAACAAAGTGTCATAAATTCAAATAGTATCATTTAAGTTATATTTTAATTAAGTTTTTATAGAAACACTATATACAGCAAAAATACCAAAAAATAGACAGATTTACCGTTTACTTTTTGAAATAAAAATAAAAAATGCAACATGCATCATTCGTATTTTCAGCAGTAATTAATCAATTAGCCATAACGTTGTTTTAATTTAAAATTGAAGGATGTGCATACAATTTTCAACATATTTAACAATAAAACATAGCTTATGTGCTATATTAAATCAAATTACGTTAGAAAAGAAATAAAACGCGTCGCAAAAGGTATTCGATGTCGGCAGGAATCGAACCTGCGCGGGAAAATCCCAAAGATTCAATTTTATCGCCTTACCCACTCGGCCACGACAACTTTACATCTGTGTAACCTTAAATTAGATATATATAAGTAAACAGGTAAAAAGGCTCGCTCGATCTTTGAAGAAATCGCGAAATCGTATTTTTCAGATGATAATTGGATCAAAGTCAATATTTATAGTGAAAATAATGTAATCTAAATGAATAAGTTAAACATTATCAAAATTCGAAGTTTGAAAAAAATAAAATGCATCTCTCGGAAATAAGCGATCATTGAAGATCGCCAATGGCTTATGAAGTAAAAGGACAGTTGAAAGTTTCCATTTGCACTTTAATGATTCTGATAATATGGTGACAAAGGCAGTAGTCCTATGCAGTATTGTGTTTGACCGGAGAGTAGCGTGATCGTGTCGGTGTTTGGGCGCTCTGAGGGCGCAATCCGGCTACATAGGTACATAGAAACCTCTTGTGGCTATAGTCCATGGATCGGGTTCGGCAGACAGGGAACATGTAAATTTTTATATGTATGTTTATATCTTAATTACCTAAACGTATATTATCCTGGTTACTTATTTACTGAGGTATGAGTTAGTCGCAATGATTGTAGATACGTTGTACTATATTTAGTAAGTATTTGGAGGACGAGTGGCCACGGGCAAGCGCTTTATTATCACTTATGCAAGGAACGCGTTTTGTTTATATACGTATTTTTGATATTCCGATAGGCTTAAGGGAGGTAACTTATTCAAGTAAAACGCGATATTTTTTGCAATGCCTTTTTATAACTCTTTTTTAATTAATTACATACGAATATACAGCTAAATTTAAGATGATTTTTACCAGAAAAAAAATTTCGGAGAAAGATATAATGAGATTTAGATATTCCATAGAATGCGAGTCTCCATATATTTTTCTATTGCAGGGGAGGTAATTAAAAAAAATTTAAAGTCTCCGAATTGGTCTTTGTTGTATCTATTTACGTTTATTTTCAAGCTTATGGCGATTAAAATTAATTATTATTAGTATATGCTCACGTGGATATTGGTACGGATATATCGTGTCATATAAATGTTACTACATCCATTTCATTCATCATTCAGGTCGGGCTACACACAATCTCGTGAAGAGGCTAGTAGGACCTTTAAACAAACTCTCATACACACACTCTTCACTCATCGTGGCGCTCTCGCATGTCTGAGGCTATATATAAGATCGATGTCATATATATACTGTATTCGCTGGTATTTTCGGTTGATATGTTTGATTGCGTAGGACGCAATGAATATAGTGTATTTATATTTAATCGAAGTGAGCTCATTGTTGTTTCTGGCGGTATTCAATTTCTGGTAATAGTTTCGCGATTAAAGACGTCGGTTCTCGGTTAGGTGTGGAATGTTCTTATTTGTTAATGTGCCAAGTGCTTAAAGGCGGTTTATCGCACTTTATTAGTCGGCGTTTCAAGAGAATGGGTAATAAATGCAAATCAGTAGGTGCTTAGAAGACTTAAGTACGGCAAGAACCACAACTCACTCTGCTAGGAACGATTACCACTGCCTGTCTGCAGCAGACGACAAATGATTCTGCTCTAGCAGTGAATGTATATACCAGCTTGTAAACGCCATTGGCCAGTCTAGTGTTTATCATTAATAATATGCACATATTGGCTGCTTTCATGGAAAACGAGGCTTAATGCACGTCAAATAAGATTAGCCTGTGCACAATGATAAGCATATGCAATGCGAACAAGCTAATCAATGATATTTTGATTCAATTTTTCATATTATACCAAGTGAGTTTTCATTTGACCGCCTTGCGGATACAGATCCATTAGCATGTGCTTGTGTATTATAATAACAATTAATGAGTTAATTTACTCACTTACAGTATCGTTATTTTCATCAACATCATCGTTATCAACGTTATCATGCATCATCATCAACATAATCATCATCATCTATCATCATATCATTATATCATCATCATCATCATCATCATCATCATCATCACATCATCATCATCATCATCATCCATCAGCATCATCATCATCATCATCATCAGCAATCATCATCATCATCATCATCATCATCATCATCATCACATCCATCATCGTCATCATCATCATCAATCTCATATCATCATCATCATCATCATCATCATCATCATCATCATCATCATCATCATCATCATCATCATCATCATCATCATCATCATCATCATCATCGTCGTCGTCGTCGTCGCGTCGTCCGTCGTCGCCCTCGTCTCTGCTCTTCAGCCTCCACCGCATCATCAGCAGCAGCATCGTCATCAGCAGCAGCAGCAGCATTATCGTCACTATCACCCAACAACATCGTTATGGTCGTCATCGTCGTGATCATCATCATCAGTGTCATCATCATCATCATCATCGTCATTGTTATCGTCGTTGTTCTCCTCCTCGTCGTCGTCATCGTCATCATCGTCGTCATCGTCATTCTCATCGTGAACAATTTCAACAACCCGTAAAACCTATCGCTCAGCCTCATTTTTGCAGTGAATTCGGATGTTATATCAAATCTTTTTTATAATAGAGTTTGCTGCTTAATGTATTAATAACTAATAATAATTTTGATAATATTGAAAATAAATGGTTTCAATTTTATTTATCCGTTTAAGATGCAAGTATTTGACCAAGTCAATTTGTCGCTAAAAGCGTTACGAGTTGCTATTGAAACTATAATCGCATTCCGATAAAAATGGGTCTGTAGTAGGGCCTGTTATTTTAATTCTACGCTTAATTGCAATTCATAAAAATATTTTTAAGGGTACCGGTATATCTAGACACACTCTGTTATCCAAACAATCCTTGTGATCATAAACAAATAAACAATGAAATATAAATAAAATTAGATGATAAAAAATGGTATCTTCCTTTTTGCTGTTGCTAGTTATCAACAGAGTAGCAAAACTTTTAAATATAAATTATATTCAATTCATAGCACGCTTAAAGATTTGAAGTTTATCAAAATCTATAAGCACAAACATATTTATGTTTGTTAATACAAAGCTGTAGCAGTTTTCTGATTGCGCTTGAAAAGATGTGATTGTTGTTGTTGCAATTAATAGTATCATTAGTTTGTATTTCCAGATTAGGTATTCCACCATACATTTTGTTTTAATCAGATGTCTTATAATTGGCATTGCAATATTTCAATAACGAGTAATCAACACAATTGACTTTATGTATTTTTAATTGTTTATCCATATTATCATTAACACTTGAGGGAAAAATAAGCTGTGTCATTTTTTATTTTTATTTTACTGATGGTTCAGACAACTCTGCTTTTACTATATGCCGTAATAATTATAAGTTTCCGTTCACTTAAAGATATTGTTTTTCGTGTTGGAAAATTTAAATACGAAAAATATTTAGAGACAAGTGTGTTATGTTTGTTTGTCAATTATTTAATTGAAGTAGAAATAATACATCAGTGTACATAATTTTATTGTGTTGTTCCCTTCGTTCTTTACTTTAAAAATGCAACTTAACAGCTTTGCAATCAACTGAAATAATATATAAAAAGTAAAAACAATAAACGTTTGGCTTTCTTAATACGATATCATTTCAAACGCTGTTGGAAGGAACCATTGCTTATTAGAGGTTTACAAGGTAATTTACCCAAGTACGCAAATGTAATGGTCGATTGCCCTTAGGCATGATTCTGTTTTATTACTTTAATCCGGTTGTAAGAATGCATGACCGCAGGGTCATCAGATAAGCAAAAACAGGGTCAACATCTGATAAAATAGCGCTGTTTAACTGACTGTACGAAAATCCGTATGTCCGAAAATTTAGAATCATGAAAACATAAATATTTTGGCTTAAAAAGGAAATGTAAGAAAATTTAGAATGTAAGAGAAAATACGGTGGTTTTATGGTGTTAAAATCGATTAGAAATAGCAAAACCTAAAGACATTATCTCAAGTGTGATTTTCGAAAGATTTTATATGAATGTACACACACGGTAAAACTAGTCTATTAAAATGAAATACCTTCATTGGTTCTCATGTTTTTAATATTTATTAAACATAGGTATTTGTGAACACTTGTTGTTATATAATATTGAAATGTACACGCATACTGAACATAAAATCATTAGCATAACGGCTAAGTTGGTTTTTACTAAGATTGCAATAGTGTTTATTTTATTATTATGAATCTTATGAGGATAATTTTGAAAGTATGACACAGAGTATCTGAAGAAGATATATACATAATCACATATGTTGTTGTTGTTGTGGTTATTGTTTCAATATTTTTATGAGTATCATACATTCAATGACGAAGAGCTATTAATTTGTCATACAAACACCATAATTATTATTGGATTGCGGAGATTAAACAAATCGATTCCCTAGTAACTGATACATTTTTTGAGCGACAATTTGAAACTAAATCTTGTATTATTTAAATTTGATTATTTAATTGCAGACTTTTTTATTAACCCCAATTATTGTGTACGCAACGTTTCTTTTATTTAAATCGCTGAGTACGAAGCATCAAGCTATTTTTTAATTAATTGACAGTGATCTTTAATGTATGTCATAATATAAATTAAAATCAATCTTAATTAAAGCTTGAGCGGTTGGTTTGTAATAAGTTTTGTAAATGTTGCTGTAGGATATGTATGCACAATAAATACTAACGCTCTGGCATATTGTGATGGTGATATGATTATATATTGCACAATGAATATGTGATGATGTTTCTTGTGATAATATTGAGGCTATAATTAGTTTTTGAATTAAGCTAGCTAATTTCAAATAAGATACAAACACATCCCAATCCTAAAATTATCAGTAAGTTATAGTATTGTTTGCCTCTAGGCGCATAATTAATTGAAGGCCTAGTTTATCTGTTAATCCTCGCCCCATGTGGTGTCCCAGTGTGTACACTGATATTAATACACGATGTATTGGTCCACAATTAAATCTCTTATAAAAACATGTCTCTCAGGTGACTGAAAAATGGCTGTGTAGATACAACAAATACTACTACAACGGAGACTAAGATAACACATGTTACAATTAATTTGTCTTCCTTGCGTTCTTCTTATACGACAAACACTTCTAAAACAAAAAAAGCAAAAAGCCGCTACTGCTACTGCTTCGGCTACTCTTACTGCTACTGCTACTGCTACTGCTACTGCTGCCGCTGCCGCTGCCACTGCCAAGGCCGCTGCCACTGCCGCTGCCACTGCCGCTGCCGCTGCCACTGCCACTGCCGCTGCCACTGCCGCTGCCAGTGCTGCTGCTGCTGCTACTGATAGTGCTACTGCTACTGCCACTGCTACTGCCACTGCTACTTGCCACTGCTACTGCCACTGCTACTGCCACTGCCACTGCCGGCTGCCACTGCCGCTGCTGCTGTTGCTTCTGATAGTGCTACTGCTACTGCTGCTGCTGCTGCTTCTGCTGCTGTTGCTGCTGCTACTGTTACTGCTACTGATACGGCTACTGCTAGTGCTACTTCTACTGCTACTGCTAGTGCTACTGCTGCTGCTGCTGCTACTGCTACTGCTACTGCTACTGATTCTGCTACTGCTACTGCTGCTACTGCTGCTGCTGCTGCTACTGCTACTATTGATAATAATTCTCCTTCTACTTCTCTTTCTAATATTGCTAGCGATGCTTCATAATTTATTTTTAAATGTATCATTTTGTTAAAACAGGAAAGAACTGTTTTATATATTTTCTTAAAGGGATCTTTTCACGCTTTGGTAAATTGACAAAATTGAAAAAAGTTGATTCAGATTCGTAAGTTTTCGTTTTAGTTATGATATTTGTGAGGAAACATTAATACTGAACATTAACCATGCTCTAATATAGCCATTATATGCATCTTTTGACGATTTTAAAACCTAAAAATTATACAGCGTTGCAACGCGAAACGATTGAATAATTTGGAGAGTTCTGTTTTTGTCGTTAAATTTTGTGAAACTACGAAGATTGCTTATATAAGGTATAAAATACGTCGAGAATGTGTACTCGGCGGAATAGCTCAGTAGGCATAAGCGTTTATACTACAGGACTCTGCCAGGACTCCAGGGGTCACTGGTTCGAACCCTGCTCCGGGCAATGTACATTTCCTTTTTTTTTTTCTTGATTTTTTACTGGAGCTTTTATGATCCAATGTTTACATTTATCAATATAAAGCATTTAATGAATAAGTTAAAAAAAATGCCAAAATCTGTGAAAAGGCCCCTTTAAAGGTGTAAAGAATCTAAACTTTTCTGCGATTAAAGTTTTATTTAACTGGATTAGTATAGGCCACATAACAGACGCTATTGTACTGATTTGTACTAAACAACATTTTGTCATAATCAACAGTTTTAACATGCCGCAGTTTCCTTGGAAGTTGACCTTTGATTGGAGTTATGTATAAAACATTAACAAGGTATTTGTTGACAGTTTGTCCTGTCACGATTATATATTAGTTGAGCCAAACGTGTGATAAAGATCCCTTTTGGGGTGGCGATAAATACTATTTATATTGTTCAACAGTGGGAGACTGAGAAAACATATGTTACAATTAATTTGTCTACTTTGCCTGCTTCTTCTTTATATATTTTTCTTGCTAATCGTTTAAGTTTAGTTTTAGTTAAGTAGGTATATCAATTTACATTTTTTGATAGATATTTATTTGGATAGTAATGGTATGTTTTATTTGACTTGACATCATTGAACCGGTTTATTCATTGATAAGATCGGGATCTCCACAGGTGTTTAATCTCGATTGTTAGGTGGGGAGAAGGGTCCGAATGATAATGTTGTCGTCGGCTTACGAATCACATTTCACAAGTTTTAGACAAATATGCATACGTTATAAACCTAATTTAAGTATTACATAGATAATAACTTATCTTTATTTTGATGAACTACGTTTAAGGTATAAAACTATAATTATCTATGTGTTGTGTGCCGCATACAGGCTCTAGGAGAAGTGCCCCCCCGGAGAACTGCCCCCCCCCCCCAAAGATATTTCACTGGGCGGAGAACTGCCCCCTCACTGTTTTTTATAGGGCGGAGAACTGCCCCCCTGCTGATTAATAAGGGGCGGAGAACTGCCCCCCTGTCAGAATTGATGACCCGGAGAAGTGCCCCCTAATTAAAGAAGTTTCGCGGCGATATATAAAGCGAGTATTAAAATGACAATAACGCCAGTAACTTTCTTGCTATTATGTCTGGAAATTGAGTGAAATTTCAAAAATAATATAAAGTTGTACAAGTAATAAAAGTTATAAAACTGCAAAAAAAAAATACCTGCCTCGGCATGGACGTCGCCATCTTGATAATCACGTGATTTTCGTCTATGTGAACAAAGAAAAACAAATCACTTTTTGCTAATAAAAAGTTTTCGCGGCTGAATTATTTGATATTTTCCCCTTAATTAAAACAAACAATTAGCATGCAATTTAATCCATCCTTATGCAAGCTGAAAACAATAATTTATTTGTTTGTTTTCGCCAATTACGGATTTGGACGGTTCAATATAATAAACCCGTATGCGGCTTTATTCAATATGCGGCTTTATTCAATATGCGGCTTTATTCAAAGCTAACAAGTTCTTAACAATTAAGGTCGGTCCGGTCTACCAATTAAAAGATCGCGGTGCTTATCGTTAACGGTAACAAGTTCTCTGCCTGCCTTATTAGCTGCTAATTAAAGCAACTGTTACCGATTTTGTTTGTTTGGCATGTCGACATGATCTGCTCAAAATGCAAACTGTTGCCGTAATGTGTGTATTTATGTATGTTATTTTGTATGTCACATGAATTTACTAAACAACATAAATAAATTGATTATGAATTCGACTTCACTTCACTTTTTTCTTCAAGTCAGCTAAATTATTGCCTTTGCTTTGCCTATTAATTTACTTTTTTATACGTAAATTTACGTTTTTTTTCCATGGGTCAATACTATCTTTATAATGTAAATTAAAGAGATCTTTTCACGCTTTGGTAAATTGACAAAATTGAAAAAAGTTTTTTTCAGATTCGTAAGTTTTCGTTTTAGTTATGATATTTGTGAGGAAACAGTTATACTGAACATTAACCATGCTCTAATATAGCCATTATATGCATCTTTTGACGATTTTAAAACCTAAAAAATATAAAGCGTTGCAACGCGAAACGATTGAATAATTTGGAGAGTTCTGTTTTTGTCGTTAAATTTTGTGAAACTACGAAGATTGCTTATATAAGGTATAAAATACGTCAAACATGTGTACTCGGCGGAATAGCTCAGTAGGCTAAAGCTTTTTTACTTCAGGACTCTGGCAGGACTCCAGGGGTCACTGGTTCGAAACCTGCTCCGGGCAATGTTCTTTTCCTTTTTTTAATTTTTTTCTTGATTTTTTACTGGAGCTTTTACGATCCAATGTTTACATTTATCAATATAAAGCATTTAATGAATAAGTTAAAAAATGCCAAAATCTGTGAAAAGGCCCCTTTAATTCCGATGTAACTTTTTCTCAATAAGTACTGAGTTGCACGTCTATATTTAGTTGCGACACATGGCCAGTATTAACACGCACGCGTTTCCTGTGTGGATCTCGACTATGTTTCGCGCTCTTATTAAAACACGACTTTTACATGGCATTCATGTATAGTGAGTGGTGCAGATGCGTACCAAGGGCCTTAAACAGTATTATCACATGCCTCTAGACAATTTGTGTTATTTAGTTCGATAAATGGTAATATACTTGTACTGAAATTAAATTGTTACCGGATAAAATGTGTACGGCGATAACGTAAAATTACCCTTAAGTATTGTTTTCACTACGTAACTAATAACTAATATGACACCGGGGGGGGGGGGGGCAGTTCTCCGCCCCGACAGATTTGATGGGGGGCAGATATCCGCCTACTAAATTCTGACAGGGGGGCAGTTCTCCGCCCCTACCGATTTGATGGGGGGGCACCTCTCCGCCACCTTTAAAATAAGGGGGCAGTTCTCCGGGGGGGCAGTTCTCCGGGGGGGGGGGGGGGGCGCTTCTCCGGATACCCCGCATACATACCATCTTGCTTTTTTAAATTTGATCACAACGGTCCGAAGTCATAAACATTCATTATGCATGGTTGCTAAAGCACAGTGTATACTAACTAACCTATGTTTATTGTTGTTTGCTAGGGTTATTATTATTATGTTTAATTTTTTTTATATTTTTTTTTTTGGGGGGGGGGGGGGTGGGAGGGCTTTTATAGAAGATTTCAACTAGTCCTTCAATTAACGAAAAAAAATATTGGTATAGGAAATATAAAAGAGTAATAGACAGCTTCATTCATGCTGTTCTATTATGGTGTTTTAACGCATATAATTATGTATGGTTGATGAAGCACATTGTATGCTACCGATGTTTATTGTTGTTTGATGATGATGTTAAGTTGGTGTTGCTGTTGTTGTTAATGATGATGATGAGGAGGAGGAGGAAGAAGAAGAAGAAGAAGAAGAAGAAGAAGAAGAAGAAGAAGATGATGATGATGATGATGATGATGGTGGTGGTGGTAGTAGTGACGACGACGACGATGATGATGATTTTGATTATGATAATGAGATTTGAATTAAATTAATGCGCAAAGATTTTTCTTTTTAGCGGCCAAATGCAGATATCTGCGCTCGGCCGCTGTAAGGGTTATGTAATATTTGCAATCTACATAGGAGTCAATAGCAGATACCAAGCACCATATGCTTATGAGAAACAAAAGCAAAATATTGGCAATCGCTGAAATCTCGAATATGACTTACTCATTTTATTAAATGAAAACCGGTAACTATTTTAAACGGTTATTATATTGCAACAACTTAGCGGTGTTTATCCAAAAGACCATTGTTATAATTACAGGGACGTCAATAGGCCAAACTATTCAGGAAATATGATTTGAGTCGTCAAGGATAGATTTTGAGATCAATGTACGTCCGATGAGATTTAAAGGGAGTTTGAGGCGTAGGGACAGATTCGTTCGAGTACGCGATCATTTGAGAACAAATTATGTTGAATCTTTATCGGAATTCCGGAAATTTGCGATCGGTACCGATTTTTTCTGGTTCTTTTTTATTGATTCTGATAAGTTAGCGGCCGGCACGGACATGAATATTAACTGACGAAAACCTCTTCGCTACTTTCCGAAAATCTTCGACATGTTGCAAATATCCGTAATATTCCGCATTGTACTCACCAGAAATTGCAACTAGAAAGACTACAATAAATCAGTTAGCTACGGCTCGGGCGGGGATTTACCTTTTATCCCTGTAAGGGACCTAATGCCCCAGACTACCGGCTATTTTTTCCGGAATTCGAACTTGATACACTTGATATCCCTGAATTAAATATTTATATCCGCACTTTTGATCTCTAGAGTGCTGACTGTTAGTATTGTATTTGACTGGAATGACTGTCGATTATGTGTTTTTAAGATTAAAACAAGCTTACGAAGAACTTTGTGTTTGCTTTTTTGTACGCTTTCTTTTTAAAAATGTATTGTCCGCCACGGACGCAACAATTGACCAAATGTACCAGATTGTGGTCTCTTTAAAGTGCTATGTTTTTACTGCCGTGATATCTTTAACAAACTACACATTATTGATCGTGGACGTTTTGTACTCTTATTGAATTTGTTTCCCCAAAATATGCTCTTCTATTAGTAGATGTTTAGGTGACGATGTTCTAATTATAGATCTTACACGGCCAAGAAACACTAGATAGGTCTTTGCAAAGAGAGCTGTTGGATATCGTGAATGCGTTCAATGTGGCCTGTTTATTTCAGAAAGCTATGTGCAATGTTTTATGGGGATTTCTATCAAATTGCCAATTGCAAAATTTGATTTAATTCATTCGGACCTACAAGCGGGAAACTTCTTCATTAAAGTTCAATGGGCTTTTAAGAAGTTCGTTGAAAGGCCAAATTTGACGTTAAACAGCAACGCCGAAAAAATTGCTACTCAGTCTTATTTATCACTTTTTTTGTAAGATTTACCAGTAGACGTTCTTCAGTGAAATTAAGCAAACACACAGTGCCGACAAATATGGAAGGGTATTTAGGTAAAAATTACATCCTTCTTTGTGACTGTGTCATGATTCTTGATGGTACTTTCAATTAATATGTAGACACCTTTTCATGCTTGATGACACTTACATCTTGCCTGATGTCCAATGTCTATTTACATTCTGCTTAATGGTATCATGCATGTGTACAGATGCAACATTCTTGTTCGTTAATTGCATGCTGCATATGTGTATGTTGGTTTGTGCAGAGAGACTTGTGCAATAGGCGCAGTGCATAATGAAATCAAATATTAATGCGTTTAATAAATTAACGCGATGGTAAGATGTGAGTTTCACCCAAGCACAAAGCAACATACTATCATGCATGATACAATGATGTCAATTGACAGTCATTCCGAAATGCTACGGAGGACTACGGAAATTTACGGCGTATAACGGAAATTTTATGTTATAGGAGAAGTTGCGCACCTTTGTAAGATATTTGCTACTGAACCGAAATTAACCGCGTGTTTGTAGACTTAACTTTTTTTTGGTTAATGACTAACCATATTTTTTGTACAGTAATTTACCTTCAATAACCAAAGAAAGTCTATGGATATATTTCAATATATGCTACTAATGCATGTATGCAGAGCTCCAGATAAGACGCTTAAAGTCGTAAAAAATTGAATTAAATTTAGTAAAAAAGTAGACTTAAATTCTGTGCGTACGGTTACACATTGGAAAAATAAAATAAGAATTCAAAATGTGTGATCATGCGTAAAACTCGATATCAATGCATATAATGTAAACATTTTATCAATGAGTTCCCACTCGTCTAGGCCCTCATTACAATTATGAAATCAACAGCACTTTAACGTTATTATGAATAACAGACCATCTTTACAACAGTCGAAAAGCCGAACGTTTTCCATTATTTGGTCCTTTTATCGCAAAAAGTCTGCTGTAAACCGGCAATTGTCATTAGCTCTTCTTAGACTATAAACCTAAATGCGGATGTGCCAAAAATTATATTTACATGACAAAAAAAGAATTAATAATAGACTTTAAGGCTGGATTATTATAGAGTGTAAACCAAGATTTTGCTGAAAAAGTTATCTGGAACTTTGCATGTATGTTGAGAGGAAATCGATTACATAATTTCAAATTTACTAGAGTACTTTTATATTGCACCACATAAAATGCTTTAAAACTATAATATTGAAGTGCACATATAAACTTTATTATAGATGGGTAGGTATTTCGTGTCAATCTCTTTCACATATGAAAGAGCTGTTGGTCATGCTGCTTTAAGTACATATAGATGCATGACACAATTTAGATTAAGCAAAATAAAACACTAGGTATTTGCCAAGAGTCAAATATATACGAGCAGTAAGAGCGTAATCGTGCACAGCGATACTTACTCTTGTAGAATTGAAACTCTTATTGCTTTCTTTCGAAATAATTTCATGTGTCCGATCTAATATGCAATATGCCCGGTGTTTTTTTTGCGGATTAATGTTCCGTTTTAGATCCATAATTAACGAATGCCTCAATATTTTCAAAAATTAACACCGGAATAATGTTCACCGACATTTTTTCATACAGATTGGATATAAATATTATAGAGCTTAACAAAAAATACATTAAGCCCTGTTCTCCCGGCACACGTGCTGGACACACAGGTGGTTAGCGTGTAGCTATGATAATAATTAGTGAAAACATCTTTTTGAATGATAAATAATCATATTAAAACGAAAAATCAAATTTTCTATAAAAAAAAATCACTACCGTTTTATATATAACAAGGTATCCAACTCGAAATCATCCGAAAACGGGGTGCATCGTTTTGAGCAGCCATTACTAAATTAATTTTGCAGCGATTTTCATGACCCGGTCTTATTCAACGCAGAAATGAATTTCCTTTTAGGAAATGTATATATATTGTTATATTTCTACACATGCTGGGTCAAATTTTAAGAAATAAAGCTATACATAATTCGCTTGACCCAGTTGTTATCGATCAGACCGTATTTATGAATGAAATCTCCAGTTGTAAGGACACAACTCCGCATTGGAGCAATGAAATCACCCTTGTGTTTAAAATGTCAGTTGGTTGAAATGTATGTAAACAAAGGTTTGAAAATGCGCTGGACAGTTAGTTTTGATGCATAATTCTACGGCAAGCACGGTAAGAATGTTTTTTTTTCATACGTTTTATTGAATTATGGTATCGAGGTTCGTGAACTTTGCAGGGAAAATGCCCATTTCCCCGTGAAGATTTCAGTCATGAATACTGTCTGATCGATCACAGCTGGGTCACGCGAGTTGTGCATCGTGTTATTTTTTAAAAGTTGACCCAGTATTTGTAAAAATATTGCAAGACATATACATTTCCAGAAAGGAAATTTATTTCTGCGTTGAATAAGACCAAGATCGTGAAAATCGCTGCAAAATTGATGAAGTAATGGCTGTTTAAAACGATGCATCCCGTTTTCGGATGATTTCGAGTTGGATACCTTGTTGAATATATATTTAACTTATTTTTTTTAAGAAAAGTTGATTTTTCGTTATAATATGATTACTTATCATTCCAAAATATGTTTTCACTAACTAGTATTATAGCCACACGCTAACCACCTGTAGCTGGACACTTTTAAAAAACACTATACAAATTCAAGTACTTATGCATTTAATTGATTGTAAACAATGACGGTTGAAATCCGTGCGTGGGAATTTTTCTGGTAACCAAGAGCGACGTCAACGTTCATGACAAACCTGTTTATATGACATTTATTTATTGATTTTTTCCAACTTGATTGAAAATTATGTTTTATGATATTTTAATACATGTAGATGAAGTAGTTGTTTTCTCAACGAGGAGTACAATAGTTGTACAGTACTAGACACGAGTACTTGTAACTTTCAGGTTTCTCTGTATACCACAGACATTATATAGTCATAAAATGATAAATATGTGTTTATAGAAATTGTAATTATAGCATGGTAAACAGACTAGAGAAATCTGAAAGTTTCACGCACAGGTCTGTGGCAATGGGGGTTTGGGCTACTTTATAAATAAGAGGTCGATATGCAATGCACATCGGTAGATTACGTCTACTGTAATTATTTGGACTAGGGAAGGGCCACAATTCCAACACATCAGCCCCGTTATGTTCTGAATAAAATGCATGTATAATTTCTTGAGTGCCAATTGCATCTTACAAATATCAAAAACATTCACGGCAGTCAATTCATTGTGTAAACTTACTGGTCTTCATGGCAATAATGAACGTATTTAGTTTAATGGAGATTATATAACGAAGGGAACTAATTCAGCTTATTCAGTTTACTAGTCAAAATGATTCGGATGTTTTCGCTTTTTTTTCCGAAAAGTAATTTATTCAACATACGGAAAATAAACGCGCGCCACCTGATGTCATAATTTAGTAACTTGCATTCTGCTTACTGCCTGTTGCTAACTGCCGTTGTTAATGACGCTTAGTGGCAAAACCGATTATGACTGGTTTCAGGAATAATGAACACACAAACATTGGATAGTCACCAAGCATGTTGAAACAATCATCAAGTATAACCGATAGAGAACAAGCATGTTGGAACTGTCATGAAGCATGTTAGAATAAACATCACGCACAATGTAAATATTATTCATGAATGATGTAATGTTGCAGCAATCATCAAGTATAAACGAATAGACAACAAGCATGTTGGAATTGTCATAAAGCAAATTAGAATAAGCATCGGTCATAATGTAAATATTCACCACGAATGATGTAACTTTTACCTAAATATCCTTCCATAGACATGTGTTGTTACAAAAATAGACATAGAGATTTGAGCATTGGGAGTGACCTAATCATACTGTGCTTTAGCAGTACTGTATTACGGAATACCGTTAGTGCCATCGTGGTTACACATTACAATCCAGAGGGCGAGAACGCGAGAACGCGATAGTACGATGGCGACAATGTGACAATACGATGATGACAGGGTGACAATACGATGGCGACAATGCGATAGTACGATGGCGACAATGCGAGAACGCGATAATACGATGACGACAATCAGACAGTGCGATGACGACAGTGCGACAATACGATGGCGACAGTGAGATAGTACGATGGCGACAATACTACAGTTCTATAGTGCGATAATACGATGACGACAGTGCGAAAATACGATGACGACAGTGCGACAATACGATGGCGATAGCCGACAGTGCGATAGTACGATGGTGCCAATGCGATAACGCGATAGTATGATGGCGGCAATTCGAAAATGAGATGGCGACAGTGCGACAATACGATGGCGACAATGCGATAGAACGATGGCGACATTGCGATGATACCACGGCGACAGTACGATATGACTATCGCATTGTCGCCCCCGTACTATCGCACTGCCGCCATTGTATTGTCGCACTGTCGCATTGTCGTCATCGTACTAGCGCGTTTTCGCAATCGTACGAACGCATTGTCGCCATCGTATTGTCGCACTGTCGTCATCGTACTTTCGCGTTCTCGCATTCTCGCCCTCTGGATTTTAATGAGTAACCACGGTGGCCCTAACGGTATTTTGTACAGTAAAGTGCGTAAAATCTGGTTTGGAATAACAATTTTTATGCCGAAAACCCGACTTTGTTTTATAAGTAGTAGTCTAAATATACAATGAGTTTTCCGAGCATTAAATAAACATATTAAAATAAAATTCATGTTCGTATCAGTTGAAGTTCTTGTTAATAGTAGAAGCAAAAAACACAATAAAACGCTGATTGGGCTTACTAATTTGAGGCAAGAAAAAACACATCGCGCTATTATATATAACATATAACGCGCATCCGCAAAGTTCGAGCGCCCGTCTCGGTGCCGTCGTTTCCGGTGAAAGTTTCGCACAGGAGCTACCGAGTTAGGATATGAGACCACGAATCATGGCTTGACTTTATATATCAGTCAGCGTAGTACCTGACCAGACTGCGCGGTTGGACAAGCTAGGATGGACCAACTTCGGCCGCATATGACATAAGACCCATTTTCGCATGACGCGGGTCATCTGACCTTTATAATGTGTATATAGCTTTGAATGGAATTTGCACATAGTTTTTGGCATGGACTTATTGTTATGTTAATGTGTTGCACGCTTTCAAAAGCAGAGGGCATATATAAGATCAATTATACTACGGAGTTCATTTTCTGTTGCAAAATGAAATGCAATAAAGATTGTTACTCAGCGGTGTGTACAGTATGACAGCGTTGTCTGTCTGCGATGCATTTATACTGGTTCTAAGCTGGCATACTCACCAATTGGACTCAACCATCTGCTCGAACAAGAAATGATAAGTTCTACTAGCATAAACCTTTAATTGTAACTCATTTTAAAAATATTCATGTTATTTATATTATTCAATTTATTATTCAAAATTATAATTATTATTTCCTTTATTGTTGTTTTTCGCATTAAGAAACTTATTCGGCTTACGAAACTGAAAAATCCCATTGGAAAAAAATCCCATGGGAGAAAAAATCCCATGGGATTTAAAAATCCCATGGGATTTAAAAATCCCATGGGATTTTTTGTTTTTTTTTAAACACGACTAAACGCATTAAAATATCGTAGTTGTTTATTATTTCATAAAATATGATGTTTCTGAAAGTTTCATGAATAAATCTCTCAAAATAAGAAAAAAATCCCATGGGATTTTTTTCTCCCATTTTAAAATGGGATTTTTTTATTACTAAATATTTTTATATATAATTGGCATAAAACCAATATACAGTCCTTAAATAACGTTAAAATACTTGCAAACGCAAATAAAACACGTTTTTTAAAATGTTCAAAATCCCATGGGATTTTTCTCCCATTTGCAAATTATGGGAGAAAAAAAATCCCATGGGAGAAAAAATCCCATGGGAAAATCGAAAATCCCATGGGAAAATGCAAAAATCCCATGGGAACCCCAACTTTGCTTATAAATTTCATAGTGAATAAAACGCGTTTTTTGAGTGAAAATAACCAATTATTAATCAACGATAAGACTTTTATCGCATACTATGTCTCAAAGTAGCAAATCTTTAAGAAAAAGGGTACTTAAGTTTGCGAAATTTCGGTTTCGCAAAGTTTTTCCGGTGGCCGTTTGAATCAAGAAACAGATCAGTTAAAGAAATACAGAGAACATCGCAAGAACAGTTTCAAATAAATTAATCAATTTTATTTCAGCCTTTAGTTTTTATATTCAATTTAAAATGATATTTGACATAATTACAGTTACAGTTTATGACGAAGGCATATGAACTGTTCAATAAAAAATTGTCCAACGACATGAAATTTTCAAACTTTATCTACTAAATATCATCTGAACTACTTCATGCAAATTGAGTTTCAATTTATTTAAAATGAAGTAGTTCAGGCGATATTCACAAGCGAAACAGTAAATTGTAAAGGTTGGCGCTGAGGAAAACAGGCTAGTAGCCGATTTCGGCGTTTTGATACCAACCCACATCATAGGATTATGAGCTATATATTTGAGTGTACCCGTCTCTTTGTGTGTGTGACTAACAATGAATGTACAACATAATTATTACAAAAAAAATGTTTTGGTATTAACGCGTATAGTATATATTATCAAGCGAACCACATGTATAGACAGTATTTCTTAAACGACCCTCCCCTGCCTAACCAATATTTGTGTACCAACGTACCTGTCTGGTTCTTTTTTATACGCCCGTTTTTTAAAAAACGGGACGTATTATAGTTTCACCTTGGCGGCGGGCGGGTGAGAGGGTGGGCTTTCGGGTGGAAGGGCGGGCGGTCGGCGTCCACAGCAGTGTCCGCTCTCTATCTCAAATAGTTTTCATCTGATCTTTACCAAACTTTATCAGAAGTTTTATCTATTCAATATCTAGGTCAAGTTCGAATATGGGTCATGCCGGGTCAAACACTAGGTCACAGGGTCACTTAGTGCATTCCTAGCATTTAACATGGTGTCCGCTCTCTTATTGAAGTAGTTTTTATCCGATCTTCACCAAACTTGGTCAGATGTTGTATCTGGACAATATCTAGGTGATGTTCGAATATGGGTCATGCCGGGTCAAAAACTAGGTCACGGGGTCACTAAGTGCATTTCAAGCATTGAGCATGGTGTCCGCTCTGTAATAGTAGTAGTTTCCATCCGATAATCACCATACTTGGTCAGAAGTTGTGTCTAGACAATATTAAGGTAAAGTTTGAATATGGGTCATGGAGGGTCAAAAACTAGGTAAAAGGGTCACTTATTGCATTTCAAGCATTAAGCATGGTGTCCGCTCTCTACTTGAAGTAGTTTTCATCCGATCTTCACCAAATTTGGTCAGAAGGTGTGTCTAGACAATATTTTGGTCAAGTTAAAATATGGATCATGTCGGGTTAAAAACTAGATCACGAGGTCACTTAGTGCATTTTAAGCATTAAGCACTGTGTCCGCTCTCTAATTGAAGAAGTCTTCATCTGATCCACCAAATTTGGTCAGAAGTTGTGTCTAGATGATATGTAGGTCAAATTCAAATATATGGGTCATGGTAAAGTTATCAAGTTGTCCAAAACCTTTAAACGGGCGTATCTTGTGACAGTCTGGCACTCTTGGTGCTCTTTTAAAATACATCTACTCCAATGTGTCAATCGTAATTTGAAGTACGTTTTTCTAAATTTTCAAAGGCTCAATACTTTTCCATTTTATGTATTATTCAGATTTAAAATATTCATAATAAAATATTAATGTATTGATTTGCGCGTCACGTCTTTATTTAGTTACAGCGCATGGTCTATCGAAACAAGCACGCTTTCCATGCGAGAAAACCGACGACTGCAAAATGTCGCGCTCTTATTAATACACGGGTTTAACATAGCGTACATGTATATTAAATGGAAAACCCTGTATATGCGTTCAAAGGGACTTGACGCGGCAAATATTATCACGTGGCTGTAGAAAAACGGTGTAAATCAGTTCTATAAATGGATATCGTGAACTATCCATGCACGGGAATAAGTTGCTATCGCGTTAAATTTTTAAAGGTTATTGTTTTCATACTTTGCTCTCAATAAGTAATTAATTGCTCACCTTTTGCATTTATATTTGCAAAAGTCACATTTTTTAACAGTTTCTTTACACAAATTGATTACAGTGAAAACGTGTGATGGAAATGCCCGCCATCGTCTGTAATGTACTTTTTAATAAACCGTCTACCGGTTTACCGACGCGTGACGCATCTGTCTCAGCATACATAACTCTGTAATGTGGCAATATTCGATAGAACTTCATGCTGCCTCCAAACAGTTGATTACCTATTACCCCATGTTGCGTTTAGTGTAATTTCGAGCATAAATAGGTACCGAGTGCTATTTTTAAGTAGGTAATATACATAACTTATAGAGAAAACTTGATTTTGTTTTATTTTGCGATTTCGGGGATCGGAAACGCTAGCATCGCAGTATTTTTTCGGCTTTATTTTACCTCTAAATTGATATTAAAACATGATAGGTTAATTTAAAAATAGTAAAGCTCAGGGCAAAAGCGGAAATGTATCTTTCAAAGCAAAAATATGCATCTGCCAGAAATGTTACAAAGATTCGCTAATGAATATCTCCTCGACTGTTCGCGTTAGAATATAAAAAAATATTAGTCTTGACATTTGCATTTAACCTTAAAAAATGATACGTACATGAGAAATATTTATAAAGAAACCATTAAGTTTGACTCAAAAGCGGATAAGTACTTTTTAAAAGAAGATCTGCATCGGGCTAAAATGTTACAAATATTCGCTAATGAATATTACCGAGGTCTATCACGTTAAAATATAAACAGGTGTCATAGTCTTGAACATGTTCATATTTCATTTAGAATGTTACGTACATCAGAAGTATTTCTAAAGAAACAATAATGTTTTAGGCAAAGGCATATATATATATATATATATATATATATATATATATATATATATATATATATATATATATATATATATATATATATATATATATATATATATATATATATATATATATATATATATATATATAAAGTCTAACTCGGCCTGAAGTATTGTTTTTTAATACCCGCGAAAATATTAATGTTAAAAGCATTAAGTTAGAGACTGTATAATTTGATATCACCAAGATACTTATACTTTATTTATTATTTCCAAAAAGAAATTATTAAGTTTTATGCAATTGAAAGATGCACTTGACCTTATAAACTATTAATACGCATTGTTGATTTAAGTTGATTTAGATACACATACTTAGTTTTTCTAATATAATATGTTTAATTTAAAACACGCGTTTAATTTATCAACGCTACTATAATAATATATATCGAAACTTTTTAAACATGTATCACATGTTTTCAGTTTTATAGTGCGAAGTGATGAAATAGAGTTCGCCGTGGTGTAATGGACATGGTTCGATACTCACCGTGGGAGCGTTCTTTAAATGTCCCCCACAGACAACAAGTACTGGTTCTAGGCCCAGGAAAAGCACGCTCGAGAGCGTTTATATAAGCCTTTCGATGCAATCGAGCTAGAATAAAACGGTTTAAACTAAATTAAACTGAGTGATGAAATGTTATTTATTGGAACAAGCGGATGGGCAGGCTGCCGTAACGCACGATAACGCCAGATAACACAGGGAATTTAGCGGCTGTCCGATTGACGTCACGTGATATAGATCTCGTTTTCGTCACGAAAATTCCCGATATTTTCTTTTGGTTCGAATGGATGTATCCAATCTTTGTTAATTTATAGATAATAACTATAATAATAACTCCGCATTGTCACCCCTACGCATGCGCAGTTCTAGATTAGGCTCGTTCCATCAGTACGCATGCGCAGAGTGCTTGCCTACCGATTTAGCCCTAACCATCCCAAACAATCCATTTTCACCCCCCAAGATCCATAAAAACTCCTTGAGCGGATTGTAAGAGATTGATCCCTAAAAAAAACGAATTGATATGGATTATTCCCCATAAATATTCATCCCTTAACAATCCCTTATTTGCGAAACAAAATCCATTACCCCACTGTAAAGCGGTCAGTCAAGTGACCCATGTGGCCGTTGTATGCAGGCGGCTGCTGTGCTCAGGATGCCGCTTTTTAGATGGTTTACAAAATGGTTTGGAAAACATCACACAAGTTGCCCATAAGTTTCAGTTCCACAAATCAGATGAGCCACCTACATGTAGGGCCTATAGCCCACTTTTATTTCATTTAAGTCGTGCATACACTTTTACCTTAATAAAAGAGCATGCAATGCAATTCCTGTCAGTATATACCTTTTTTTTTTTATTTCAGATTTCCGTCGACGTTTGATTAAACATTACAGTGACAAATCTAGCTATGTGCCTCTTTCAACTTTGGATCAGAGTCTTGATAAGCGTATAACAGACATATATGCAACGCCTAAAATAAATCGAATTGATATTAAGAAAGATGGTACTCGCAAAAAAGAGGAATCATTAAGTTCGTACAAAGAAATGTTTTACAAAAACGACCATGCAAATAGACGCATTTACGTACAAGGCGAACCCGGCTCCGGAAAGTCAACTTTTGCAGCTAAGTTGGTTCATGATTGGTGCCATGAAATTCAGCCTTTATTGACGGCTCGGAATAAAAACACAGCGTTTAATGACTTGATGACAATTCAAACATTCAAGTTCCTATTCTTCATCTCGTTGAGAAATGTGCGGGGACAGAAGGATATAAGTCAGATGATTAAAGCCCAGCTCGTTGATCGAATGTATTCCGAAGATGATCTTGACGGTGTGTATAAACTTTTAAAAAAATGTATGGAGACTGAACAATGCCTCGCAGTTCTGGATGGCTTAGATGAATGGGTGGCTCCTGAGCGTTGTAACTTAGTTGAACCTACTATGTCAGGATTCCAGAAGGACAACGTCACGGTTCTTACAACATCTCGACCATGGAAACTGGCTGATGAACGTATCAAGAATTCTCAAATCGACATTCTGTTAGAAATTCAGGGTGTAAGCGATCAGGATATGTTTTGTGTAAATATTCTCGGTTGCATAATTGACGACACTAAGGATCTGGACAACACTGTCAAGAAATTTCAAAAATTTGTTAAAAAACGGAAGCTTAAATTGTTAGCATCCTCACCGATGTTGTACACACTGGTCATCTGTACGTGGGTCGACACGATACAAGAGGAAGAACATTTGACAGAATATTCCTTGTGTGCATTATACACTACTTTGATTCAAAGTCTTTGTAAACAGGTCAACAGTACATCTGGCTATTTTAATAGTTTAAACCCTTCACGTGTAGAGTGTTTTTCTAGCACAAGTTACATACAGCCAAACATTGAACTCTTAGATAAGCTTGCGGTTGCAGCTTTTAAATTGCTCTTCTCACGTGAAAGAGAAACATCTATTGTTTTTAGTGACATAACATTATCGACATACTTTTCTGGGGAAGAGTTCACACTATGTAAGACATTCGCTCTCAAGGCAGGAATATTAACAAACAGAAAAGATAAAAGTAAAACAGGAAGCTCGAACTCATTCATTCACAAAACTATTCAGGAATTTCTCGCAGCATATTATATTGCATGCAATGCATACGTCATTGATGACGTTGTGGTCGGATATCTGAAACGCTACAATGATTCTTATCTTGATTTATCTCAAGTGTTCATATTCCTGTGTGGGATGAACACCATTGCTGCGAATGCATTGTCAGGTTTGATGGACGAATATCACGTTGCTCGTTGCAGATTTTACTACGATTGGCCTTGTGAGCTTCAGAATATCACTGAGGCTGGAATCAGAGAGGCAGAAGCCGGCAAACAAAATACCATATGGCCGAAACTCAGTCACGTTGTCATTGATTACGACAACATGCGATATTCACTTCGTGTCTTGTCTGCAAACACCTCCAATATTCAGTCATTGCATATCAATTTCTGGATTGGGTCAGTTTCTGAAGCGACTGTCCATCAAGCAAAAATAAAGCTGCGTTCATTCGCACGTGGCGAGCCTAAATCTCATTTTGTGTTTAACCTGGCGTCGTGCCACAAGCTGAAAATATTGCGTCTAAGGGCAAATGACAAAGGAGATGACATATATCTTACAGGTAAATTATTTGATATGTTATAACTAAAACTGATTGAACGTTAATATTCAGCATAAAGTTACCAATTTTATGATATTTTTAACAAACATTGGTATTAAAATCGCCATGGAGTTCAGTCTGATATTAATGGTTTGTATATACAAACTTGTTTTACATGTGTCAATATGGATACTGTTGATTTAATTAATTGGAATTTAACATGTACATCACATTGCTTACGTTGCGAGTAGACCAGCAAAGTTAATACCAACTTCTAAATTAATATTTCTATTATGATCGGCAGTTAGGAAACATTTCACTAAAAAATGCAGTTTTAATACAAAAAATGTAGGATTATTAAACATGTCTTGTTTAAGAAATAATATTTTATATCATGGTTTGTTGTCGAATAACCAACAGTAAGGAGTATAGATGCGCAGGAATTAAATCACGAGTGCGAAGCATCTATACTCCTTACTGTGGGTTATTCTACAACAAACCATCATAGACAAATCTTATTTCGATTCTAACACGATTCTTATTGATTTGGTTCAAGCTTTTGGACGTGAACTATATTTTTCAATACTCCGCCCTTCTTAGTACACAGTTCACTTTTTAGTGACGTCATTGAATTGTACAAACAGATTGCGTCGTTTTCATTCATAAATATTTTGCAAATGACGTCACTTTCATTGAGAGCAACAATCGTAAATGACGTCACGTTTGTTGATGCTACTGAAAATCTGAAATGCTATAAATGTTTTCTTAATTACGTTTCTTGACAAATAACATTGTTTGTAGGCGTAGTTATGTCACTTATCACCAAATATACAATTTGTTCTTTCATTACATTTATAAACATGCTTCATTTATTACATTTCTTTTAGAGCGGGATTTAGCACGTGCATTTTACTGCAATACTTTATTTATTTATTCGGAACTATTTTCGAAACATTAAGCTCCGCCCATAATTTATTGCAGAATAACCCACACTTGATTTCCTTCTTTGTCTATAGAAAACAAGTCGCGTGCCGTGTTAGAATTGATTGTAATATATAATGTATTAATTTATTATACATTTTTAATTTAATCCTCTTTAAAAGTGGATGTGAAACATTTAGTTTAATATGTTTTAAATATTATCGACTTGCAAGAGAGCGCATTCATGTGTGGTTGACATTTTAAATCCCTTTTTTGTACATTCATACGTTCGTTTTCGAACAACATTTCAACAACATCTTATATGACACTAATTTGTGAGCTCTTTAACTCTTTCACGGGTTCGATCTCTAATGTGGGAGCGTTCTTTAGATCTCCCCAAAACACACCAAGTAATAGCTCCATGAAGATAGCGGACTAAAGAGCGTTTTAATAAGTTTTAGAAATCCGATGCAATCGAGCTAAATTAAATAGGTTTTAACTAATTTGTTAGCTCACCTTTTTGTTGCGCATACCTTGCTCGTATCGAGATTTTATGATCATATGGTGTTCATTATTTGTATTTCGTCGACATATACGCACGTAACACTTTATTTTCCACTCTTCAAAAACATTAACAGAACATTTGGCCCATTGATTTCGCGTCAGATTACGAAACTGGGTCATATTGTGTCAAACTTTAGGTCACTAGGTCAAATAAAAGAACAATGTTAACTCACTAGAATTCTTATGTTTAGTCAAATCTCTTCCAAGCTGGACATTTGTTCTAATGATGTATCGGCAAAGTTCGAAAATGGTTCAGGTGCATTAAAAATAATGGCGGTCAATGGGATGAGGCTGTTTCATTTTCATTATCTAGTTTAAGTGAAACCGTGTTAATACATTTTCGTCCAATCATCATTTAACTTGTTCATATCATTTGTTCTAATAGTATATCGGCCTATTTAATCAAATCAATCCGTGCCATTGCACAAAAAAATAACATATTCACCTGGGGGCTTGGTAGTTTTTCTTAAACGGCTAAAGCGAAATCTTGTTAACACTGTTTATATAATGTTTATTGTTATAAACAACATACAATATTTAAATCGCGTCTGATCTATAAACACCGCTAATGTCAAGTCATTGCATATACCGCGTTTACTTGCCCATGGATACCCTAAATCACATTTTGAGTTAAATCTGTTGTCGCCCCGCAAGCTCAAAGAATTACGTCTAGAAGGATTGGCACAATAGCTTAAAGGTAAAAATATATTGTATTGTAATTAAATAATTAAAAGTTGATAATTATTCACAATGTAAGTACACATGGTAAGTAGTTTTTGACATAATGTTGTCGCCAAACGCCAAGGAGTTCAGTCTGATATAAACGGTTTGTAGGTATTTATTTAAAAATGATATATTTAACATGGGCACTGTTGGTCAATTAATACAGCAGGTAATACAAATACGCCAATTTAAAACAATATTATGGAACATTTCTAAGTTTATACATTCGGACAAAATTGTAACAGGTTAGCTAGATCTATTGTGACGCTTACTTTTAGCTTTTGTAATTATCTTTCGCCCACCGATCGTCCTCCGTTCTCTTTCGTAAATATGTTACAATTTTTTTTAACTCTAGATGCGATTTTTATTATTAAATCTTTATTAAACTTGTTCAGAACATGTGTGCCATTAATATGTCGTCAGAGTTCGAAACTGGGTTGTATGGAGTCAAACACTATGTCAATAGGTCAAAGTAAACTTAGTAAACGCTTAAGAAGTCGTACTTTAGTCTAATATTCATTAAACAGAACGCATGTTCTAATGATTTTTTGCCCGAGTTCGACAATCGTTCTGATCCATGGAAGAAAATTGCGACCAGAGGGGGGCGGGGTTGTGTTTTCCTTATCTAGCTTAAGTGAAACCTTGTTACCACTCAAACAGTAAGATTGTTCGTAAACTCATCATTGAACTTGCTCATAATATTTATTCTAGTATATCGGCCATATTTGAAAGCATATTCCGGTCCATTGCTATGCATTGTAACTTTGGGCGAGACATTTTTTCCTATATGACTTTTGTGAAAACCGTGTTAAAACATTTTTGTTCAAATCATCGCGAAACTTGCTTAGATCATTGGCTTTAATGATATAGGTAAATTCGGTTCTGGTCCGTAGAAAAACATGGCCGTTAGGGGGCAGGGTAGTTTTCATTAAAAGGTTATAGTGAAAGTTTTTCTTACATTCTTCAATCACAGTTTTTCTGGACAATTTTCCATAAGTTCTAAGCCTTGTTGGAAATGGTTATTTTTCGTTTGTAAACAATGCCTCCAGGTGGCGAGCAGATGAAATTTAATTCAATTACACTGTTAACTTTGCTGTTTTTGAATTATGTCATCAAACGTTTTCACAACATTTGTTCTATTGCCCGGCAGAGTTAAAAAAATGGTTCCATTCCATTGACATGGGGCCCAAGAGTGCTGCAGTTTTCCTTACATTGCTACAGCAAAACCTTGCCAATACTCTATAAGTCACATGTTCAGCCCAAGTATCATGAAACTTGTTCAGAAAATTAGTATTAAAACTATCTTACCCCAAATCGTGAAATGGTTAAAAACTTCTTGCAAAAGCTGCCCAGAAAGTGCAGTTATTTTTGGTTTTAGCTGAGTGGCCAAGGGTTTGACGCTCTTGTTTAATTTCGCTAATTGTGTTTATACGGGGATTCATCAATAAATCATTAAACAGAGATAACAACGCAGAAAATAGAATATTGATGAACAGCCATTATGAGGCAATTGTTCAACGGTATTTTATTTTGTTTTCTTTTTTGTCATGTCAGTGATATGCTCGGCTTTTTTCGGAGAAAACCCGAGGTACTGTCATAGCCAGCTCGTCATCCTTGAAGGATGACCTTGACCTTGACCTTTTACCACTCAAAATGTGCAGCTCCATGAATTACACATGCATGCCAAGCGTCTGCCATCCGCCATCCGCCGTCCGCGTCGTGCTAAAACCTTAACATTGGCTTCAAAATCAAAGTGCTTCCACCTACAAAACTTGATATGTAGCTTCACCTTGATGAGTGATACACACCACACTCATTTTTGGTCACTAGATAAAAGGTCAAAGTCACTGTGACCTCTAATATAAAACTTTAATAAAGGCTCTAAATTCAAAGTGCTTCCACATACAATTTTGAAACTTCATATGTAGATGCATCTTCATGAACCCACACGCCACACGCATGTTTGGGTCACTAGGTCAAAGGTCAAGATCACTCTGACTTCTAATGTAAAACTTTAACATAGACTCTAAAATCAAAGTGCTTCTACCTACAACTTCGAAACTTCATATGTAGATGCACCTTGATCAGTTCTACACGTCACACCCATTTTTGGGTCACTAGGTCAAAGGTCAAACTGTCCTCTCTTCCTTTTCTTTTGACGAGCTTTCATTTATTCAAAACTGCACCCGCAGCCGAGCGTTGGCACCCCCTATGCGGAGCTTAGGTTTTATGTTTGTCTTCAGTTTGAACAGTCATTGTAATTTGGTAAAAATCGTTTTGAACGCCTCAAAACTTGCGGGATTTCATCATGCCCTTTTTTGTAAATGTTCGAATCCTATTTCGGTGATTTACTTATATTATTGTGTCATTGGTATTACGCTGACAGCTAAAACGTTTTTAACACACCGTAGTTTTAAGTCGGATCGAGTCAGTGGATACAATAATTTAGTGTTATGCTCTCCTCGGTTTTGTGAATACCTTTTGTCCGTTTTCATCGTGCGTCGTTAAACATTTAGCTTGACTCATTTGACTCCACAGTTCATGAAACTTTGTCAGAACATTCGTCATAATTATATAGGCCTTGTGTTAAACTGAACCAAGTAGGCTAGGGTCAAAATTTGGGCCACTAGGTGAAAATAAAAAGAAAGCTTGTGAACATTATTGTGGCCACACATATTGCAAAGTGGTTGAAAATATGGTCCGAACGTGTTATCTAACAATATCTCGAAAAATTCAAAACGTTGTTAGTCTGCTTCTCTCAGTGCAGCGGTTGGTTCTCTTTACCAATCCAGTTAGACAAATGTACATATGTTGAGGTATATCTGCAAGCTTCGCGTATCAAAATATGGCCTAATTCTTGCTATTTCAATGAAATGTAATTCACTCAAGTACACATGTTAATTTTTAGTAAAGTTACACTAAACTACTTATACAAACATGCTCTTAATATCGTTGGTTACTTGATACCAGTCCCGAAATCTTGGGAAGGGTCGTCATATTTTGTTTGTATTTGTTTCCCATCACATTTCGCTTAAATACACACAACAAACACTTACCAGCTTCTATAATTATTTCAATATCTTGCACTAATTTACAGGTGTTCACTTTTATTCAAATATGCTAAACAGCAACACAGTTGCCTTAAATAATTGTACATAAATGGTGAATTATACGTTATCTATTAACATAATCTAGTGTTTACTGAAATCATATACAACGGCGTAGTTGCGACGTTGCGATGGTGAGTTCACTTTCACAATATCGCACCATAATTCTATTTGACCTCGCATTATGTTATCGCATTCTCGGCTTAGACTATACAAATACTATATAAAGAGAATGAATTCGGAACATCGCTTTTCGACTTTTTGGCCTTTGGATAAATAAATAAAGGCGAGAACGGGAACATTAAGGAAGATGTTTTATTTTCATAAAACATCGTTAATTACCGGGTTTGCGTAAGAGCTATTTGTTGTTTTTCACAACAAAAATTAATGACACGAAACGAAGCAGCCATTTATACTGTGCTAGGTAGTTAAAAATATGTTCGTTTACTAGTTCAATTCAAGGATGCTGACCATTTCTTTTGCAAATTCTGCTTCACCCATTGCAGCGGCTTGTTCTCTTGACTAACACGTGTCCATTTAACCACCACAGTGCAAATAAAATATCTTATGGGTGTTTCCTAATGAATCGATAATTAAAATAGGCTTAATTTGTTAAAGTTCAGTAAAATGTAACTAATTGAGTAATTTTTTTCTTGAGTTAACTTTAACAAAAATACTCTTGAATATCTTTGGTAAGTTCAAACCAGTCCGTAAATCTTTAGAAGGGTCGCCATATAATGTTTTTTGTACTTCTGACCAATCACCTTTTGCTTACAAACAGAAAACACAAGTTACAAGCTTCTATAATTATTTCAAGATATTGCATTAATGCAAATGTATTCGACTATTAACATATATGTATTTTATAAGCATAACATAATTGTTGAATTCTACGATATGCATTTCCCTTATCCAGTGTTAACCATTATCATACACTTAGTAGTAGTTGCGAGGTTGCAATATAATGATGCGAGATGGTGGAATCACTTTCACGATATCGCATCATTATAATATTTTACCTTGCATCATGATTTCGTAATCTCGGCCAAGATTATCCAAATGATAGTGTGATTTCAGATCTTCGCTTTTTTGACTGTTTGACCTTTGAATAAATAAAGGTAAAGAACGGGAATATCACTGCCATAGCACGGGATTACAATGCGATATATTTATTTCGCGATCTTGCAGCGTAATATTGCGTTCACAGACCTTGAATTTGTACAATCTTATCGTGTCATCGGGTCCTCACGCTTGTACTCTTTGGGCTTACGAAACATCGATGGATTTTAACGAGATCCGTTAAAATAATGATGAATTGCTAATGGGATACTAGTCACATACAGGTACAGATACTTATGCGCATTTGCTTTGGGGAAAACACGTTACAAAGTTTACTCACGTGCATGGCTTTCTCAATGAACTTATTCGAGCTGCTAACACACGTGTATGTGTATTTGAAGCTCATGAGTCACACAGGAGGGCATAATATCTTAAAATTAATTCAAAACTTACTTTCCGTAACGTTCATTTTGATAATGCGATATTAACATTTTGACTAAATGGCCGCACCATATGTTATGATAGGAATTTTAGCAACTAAATGACGTATTTTGTTATTGTGTTTGATTCTCCGTGTATTTGGACCTGACCGTTTAACATACCATCGCGTCACGCAGTGTTGTATACGATTATACTATCCATATAGAATCATACCTCATTATAACATAGACTAGCCATTTTTGGAGTGGGCATACATATATATCGAGCACACAGATGATGAGTCACTGATGGGAATAATGAAAATATTGTATGTGAATGAGTTCTCATTTTCACACATGCGAACATTAAAATCTTATTTTTTACAAATATGACAGGATGTTATGTGAAACTATGGTCATAAGGAGATTTGTTGGCTTGATCTTAAATTGCAATTTTAAGCCAAATATATACAAAACCGCCGTGAATAAAAGCATATGGAAAATCTAGCAAAGAAAATGCGGATGCAAGCCATCGGTTAATGACTCTGAAAATGTGCGCCTAATTATTTGAGCCTTGTTCTGAGAAAACTGGGCTTACTGCATGTGCTTAAAGTGTCATCCCAGATAATCAGGGACGACACTTTCCGCCTAAACTTGATTTTCGGTAAGTAGGGACTTCCTTGAAACTAAAAATACCATAAAAGCGGACTGCACGGGCTAATATGGGATGACACTTTGCGCACATACAGTAAGTCCAGTTTTTTCATAACAAGGCTCAAATAATTAGGCGCACAGACTGCACAGGCTTATCTCAGACGACACATGCATTAACGCACATGCATTAAGCTCCGTTTTGTCAAAACGCAGCTCATTTTATTAATAGTTTGATGCACTTCACATTAACAACTGTCATAAAAAAGAGCCAATCTCAATATCGAGTCGTATTGATTCCCTACACAATATGTTAATGATAACCACTAAACTCACAAATGAATCAATCATCGATCATCGCTGTAATGGTTTAGTCATGGCAGAAAAGACTTGATGTCGGCTTGTGAAACAAGTAAAAGTACAAAAAATGTGTTTAAATAATTGATTAAAAATATGGGAGATATTAAACGTAGTATATTATAACGCATATATGGTATGAAATGATTTTATATTATGAACATTTGAAAATGTGTACATTTGATCACTAATAGGTTATATATGACCGCTTAAAGGTATCTTTTCACGCTTTGGTAAATTGACAAAATTGAAAAAAGTTGTTTCAGATTCGTAAGTTTTCGTTTTAGTTATGATATTTGTGATGAAACAGTAATACTGAACATTAACCATGCTCTAATATAGCCATTATATGCATCTTTTGACGATTTTAAAACCTAAAAATTATAAAGCGTTGCAACGCGAAACGATTGAATAATTTGGAGAGTTCTGTTTTTGTCGTTAAATTTTGTGAAACTAAGAAGATTGCTTATATAAGGTATAAAATACGTCACGAATGTGTACTCGGCGGAATAGCTCAGTAGGCTAATGCGTTTTTACTTCAGGACTCTGGCAGGACTCCAGGGGTCACTGGTTCGAAACCTGCTCCGGGCAATGTTCTTTTCCTTTTTTTATTTTTTTTTCTTGATTTTTTACTGGAGCTTTTACGATCCAATGTTTACATTTATCAATATAAAGCATTTAATGAATAAGTTAAAAAATGCCGAAATCTGTGAAAAGGCCCCTTTAAATAGTACACTCCCATGAAGGTATAATTAACGTTGAAGTATGTCAGTGTGAAATTTAGTTATACTTAAGAAACATTCGGACGCAAAAAATAAAAGTGTTAATTATTTCAAACCAAACAGTAGTACTTACATACTTTTTAATCAAATGGGCTTAAATTTATTCGACTGTTCATTAACATACATGTTTCAAATCCTTGAACATTGATTGTGATTGTAAATCGAATGTCAACAAATTTAAATGCATTTAGTGTCTTTGTTATCAGTATGCATTTAATCATATTTTCAGATTCTGCCGATTTGGTAACATCAGAACTTCCGGTCGTGATTGTTCTCAACCATGCAGAGCCAGCTCGGTGTGGAGATCTTCCTCCAGTCCTGCCCTCAATACAATACATTGACTTGTGGTGGGTCAAATGTTCCAGTTCCTGGTTACGCAGTCTGTTCAGCACGCTTCTGACACTCGATCATGAGGTGCAGTGTAAGCTTTACGGATGTTTTATAACATCGACCGTAACCGAAAAAATATCGACAAATATAAGGACGGGTTTTAACAATACATTCTACGTGCAACTTTCTTGGGACAGTTTCATGTTTGAGAAGACTCTACATGTTTTTGGGGAGGCTCTACATGGTCTGAATATCAAATGGCTGCGTATCAATGTGGAATGCGCGATAGAGAACCGTTCAAACTTTGTAGTTTTCTTATATATGTCACTTCCATCACTCTCATCACTGGAGACACTTGATGTATGCGTGGACGATATCAATCCCGATTTGTGTGAGGATCTGCACAGTCTGAATATCAAGAGTGTGACTCTGAGTCAGAGGGGTGGGTGGAGGGGCTTGATAGTAAATAATGTATCACAGTTATCACAGGTTCTCATATCGCCCACACAGATGGAGGCTATTATTATTGACGTGAATGCCCATCCAGATCTGTTAGAGGCTCTGTGTGGTCGAAATATAAATAGTCTCTGTCTATATGGAAGTGGAGAACATTTGGAAGTGAAAAATGTATCGGCGTTGAGTAGGTCCCTCTCGTCTCTCAAGCAGCTTGATAAGCTTGATGTTATCGTGAACAATGACTGTCCTGGTCTGTGGCAGGCCCTCCATGGTTTAAATATTAAGAGTCTTAGTCTGAGTGGTGGAGAAACAGGTTTGATAGTGAATCATGTATCGGCGTTAGCAAAATTACTGGCATCGCTCATACACCTAGAAACGCTTAGTATTAAAGTCTCTGAATACAATCTCTGTCTATTGGAGGCTATCCATGGTCTGAATATTAAGTGTTTGAGTCTTTGTAACTTAGATCAATTGGATAACATATCGTCGTTATCAAAGTCACTAGCATCGCTAACAATGCTGGAAACGCTTTGTGTAAAATTCTTTTGGGCAGACGTTCTATTGGAGACTGTCTGTGGTCTGAATATTACATGCTTAAGTATTGAAGCGAATGGTCCCACCTGCCAACAACCATGGGAGGCTCTCATAGGTCTGAATATCCAGAGTCTGAGTATGAGTGGTTTTCTTGGGAGGCTGTTCGAAAAATCTATTTTACCGTCATTTTCACAACTGCAAATGCTTACACTATATGTAAGTCATTTTGACGACATACAGCTACCTCAATCATTGAAGTATTTAAATATGTACTGGTGTGGTGAAGAGTATGCATTCCCATTAAGCGGTATTGTGCTCATGCTGTCTGCATGTACTCAGAGAATTGAGATTAAACTTGAATGCGGTGTCAAACATACTGATGCAATAGAGGGATACAAAATAGAAATAGAGACGCTGAAACATGTCAAGATGACACGATTTCTGATATATACCTGGAAACCCTCAATAGGAAATGGTTCTGACTGGTGTGTTCAGAAAGTTGTTGTTGGTGTTGATGGTAATCATGATGATGATATTGGTGATGATAAGCTATATAAACAATTCATAGACGATGTGGCTGATTTGCATCGTATTTCTGTGAGATTTCGGATTAATTAAGATCCAGTTTCGATCTTACATGAACAAAAATAGTTCTTAATAAATTCGTCTGAATTTCTTATCTATCATGTTACCATTATTTCATTGTCCAGAAGTGTCCCGGGTTGCTGCGTTACGAGAGCGATTGAATCTTACTCGAACGTTTATTTGTTGTACTACTACAATTAACATTTATGCTTTTTAAGTGTTTAGTGTCTGTATTTTGTTATAATGAATTGCTTTATTGTTCAAAAGTTTATAAATGTGTATTGTTGCTGTATGATAATTGCAATATCTCACCAAAGCAAATAGTGCTCATGGGGAGCTTTTGAGAAACCTTTTTTTCGTCGTCCGTCAGTCTGTGCATGCGTTCCTTACTGAACCTAGAGATTTATCCTTCTTGGCAGATTTAAAGGGTACTTTTCAGAAATTATCACCGGGCCTTATTCTTTCATCTTTTTTTCTGAACGTTTTAGTCTGTTGAATAAGTACAAAGTATCAAAGGAGCTAAAATAGATTTTTGAAAATGAAAACTTCACAAATCTTCTCTGAAAACACAAGGGCCAGGGGTTTAATATTTTGCGTGAAACATCATGCGTTGATCCTCTTCAAATGTGTTCAAATATTGCCCCTTTAGACCAAAACTTGCCACTTCACATGATTAATATAGCTTGAATAAATATTTACTTTAAAGGGACTGTCAACCGCGATTGACGAAAAAATAAAAGTTCTTAAATACCGTATTTTTTTACATTTATTATTTTATATTGATTAAAATATTACGACTGGTACATTACTTGAAACAAGTTCATATTTTCAGTATATTCGGTAATAAAATTTCGCGATGTGAAATCAAACGTACATCGCGAAAATAGTCGACATAACGATATACACACTATAAATATCGCAAGTAAATTGATCATTTTACATATAAAATACCGGTATATACAATTCACTACGCGTGCACAATTTGCTTTCCTGTGTTAACCACGTGACGATGATGATCAATCTGCTTGCGTTATTTATAGTTAACTGGTAGTTACCTGGTACCTGTACCCAGTAAAATTTATTACCGAATATACTGAAAATATGAAATTTTAACAACCTTTTTCAAGTAATGTTATATACCAGTCGTTATATTTTAGTCAATATAAACTAATAATTATAAAAAATACACTATCTTAGAACTTTTCTTGTTGCGTCAATCGCGGTTGACGGTCCATTTAAAACTCTTCTTCTATGAAACTGCAAGGTTCATGGATTTAATATTTAGTGTGTAACATTGTGTTGCGGTCCTCATCAAGTGATGTTCGAATAATGTGCCAGAAAAAAAACCGCGCCGCACTAGTGGTTTACTGGTTTACCTAATATGTGTAAAGTTAATTCTTTAAAACTCTTATCGTCTGCAACCACAAGATTTTAAGGTTTGTTAATTGGTAGTTCACATTTTATAATGATCCTCTGCATCTCTGCTTAGTTTGTGTTAATTATAACCCTGTGTTAAAGACAAGCTTTGTTATATGAACATAAATAATGAATAACGTAAAACATCATCTCTGAAACCGGAAGGTTCAGGGTTTTTAGATATTGTTTAATATTGAATAGTTATCAAATACTAAGTTTGTTCAAATCATGTGGCCAAAATTAACCACATTCCAGGGGTCACATGATTTATATAGACTTTTAAGTTAACAACTTAAAAAACTATTATCTGAAACTGCAAGGGTATGGGGTTTGATATTTCGTGTGCGACATTGATTGGCGGGTATGGGGTTTGATATTTGGTGTGCGACATTCATTGGCGGTCCGTTAATAAGTTTGTTAAAATCATGACCCTGGGGTAACAATCTAGCTCACCCTATAAGCTACTTGTTTATCAGTATATTATTATTAATAAAAACGGTAATGTGTTACTACATCGTGTATGGCAATATCAAAGGTGTGTCATACAGAGTACAAAACCTCTGGTTAAGCCACAGTTATTACTAAAACATCACAAAGTTCGCACATTACATATTTTATTTACATATTTCATGAGATTGACCGAAGGCTGTTGTGCCATCTTGTCTAAATATAACGTTGGTAGAAGCGTTGTCGTGTTTTAGTCCCTGCTGGAGTGGATTATAGGGTTACCCCCTGGTCGTCCGTCTGTCCTATCTGAAAACAAGCTGGATCCTGCAATAGCTCAACAATTACTTAATCTTTGTTGATTAAAATAAGAATATGGATAGGGGACCGTATGGTTTATATGCACATTATTTCGTCATGTTTTTCGTGATTTCTATGGTTGCAGACATAATTTAAGACTTATGTCGAGAAATTGTCATAAGATTAACATACTTTAGTTAGTTTAATGAACCTTATGGAGATTCTGTTCTAACTCTCTTGATAGAGCACTATATGATGTCTTTGGCAAAGCTTTTGTTTAAATTGTTTTGTTTGCGTACATTTGATCATAATACTAAAGATGTTATAATGTTTACGTGATGATTAGTTGATGATGGTGATTCTAATGTTGAATGAGAAGATGATAATGAGGAATGTTATATAGGAGAGTGAAATAATTAACACGTGCATTTAAATGAGAGTACTGTTGTGCCATAATTTAATAAAATTCGTAACCAAGAGCATTATTTTAAACTATAACAAAAATGTATGTGAACCACAGTATTTGTATAGTCAATGTTTATGCTCAAGAACATTACTACAAAATAGACAATTTACTGAACGTTTGTAGACCATGTCCTCTAAATATATTAAATAACAAATACTGATCTCTGTTAATATATTGTTATTACTAGTCAAGTATAACCAACTTTATTTGATATGTTAAGTGACTTATATGTACGGAATTTATTGTATACTCGTACGTCTTCCATGGGAATGTGCCCTATCGTTTTGTAGGCCTGGAATAAATTAACATCAATACTTTCTGAGCAATTATTTTTATTCGTGCTGAACCTTACATATTTAATATGTTAGGCATTAACCTGTCGTGTTTTCATCATACCTGCATGCCCCCATTCTCTCTCAAATACTAAATTATAATCGAGTTATCACTGAAACGCATTTTTCACAGGAATGCACATGTTTACGACATTTCACATGTAAATCATGAGCACTTTCACTTACTATTTGAAACATATGTTGTTTTGCAGTTTTGTTGCTTTTGTATTAAAATTAATTTCAGATTGCTATGAATTGTTGTGTATCGTGTTGCATCTTGATTTGTTTTCACCGAAAAAGGTGACTTTATAGTTGGTCCCCAGTAATAAGACGAACCCCTTATCATTGACTGATGTTAAAGCCTGTTAAACAGATATAATCTATGTATCAGACACCTTTGTAGCAGGTCGATATCAACGTAGCAGTTCCTTATTCGATTTGAATAAGGAATAGTTCCTTATTCCTTATTCAAACTGAATAAGGAACTGGATAGTCATCACTTAAAACTTAGAAGAAATGTTTTGCGATTAGAATTTTACATATACAACCAATATATAAATAATATGTCCATTTATATGTGGTAAAATTTCATTGATGTTTAAGTAAGAAAATGCCAGTTCCTTATTCGATTGGAATAAGGAATAAAGAGCCAGTTCCTTATTCCTTTTTCAATCCGAATAAGGAACTAGGTTATGATTACATGAAACATAGTAGATACGTACTGCAAATAATGTTTTGATATCAAACCTAAATTTACAATTATTTTCATTGATTTATTGGTCTCTTTGGTTTATTTTAATATTTTATTTAGCATGAAAACGCCAGTTCCTTATTCGATTCGAATGCAATCCGAATAAGGAACTAGGCTATCATTAAAGTAACAATCGCGCTCAAAAATATCGAATATTTCGTTAAATAAAGCTAATCCATAAAAAATCAATGTTCCTTTTAGCAAAATGCAAAATTTCAACGTTAGATGTTGTCTGGTAGAATTGATTTAACGAGATACAAAATGCTCGTTTTTATTTTTTTTGTGGCCACAAATAATTCCATTTATATGTCCCGTTAAATATCCGAACATTTACGGGCGAACACGAGATTGGATACGGTAAGCGTCGGAAGCATGAAGTAGCTCTCATGAATAATCATTCTGTTAAATCCAAATGAATTCTGGGTAACTGGAACTTAGCGAATGCAAAAATGGCTTGTATAAATTATGCAAATGAACGCAACCCGAATGAATCCGATCCTGACTCGAAAGCGAAAGTAGTGTACATCGTGGAACTATATTTAGATAATTAGATGCTTAAAACTTGCCGAATGCTTGTAATATAACGTTTTTACATCAATGTTCCTTGTTTTTAGGGTCTTCCTATTGTAATTAACCATCGTATGGTACTACTTGTTGTCGAATGTTTTTATATAGCATAATACAGTAGCCGTATGTATTGGTGAGCGTGATAGTGACTTTAAATAAAACTTAATAGAGATGTACTGCAATTAAGGTTTTTTGATAACCAACATACATTTATAATGCTTTAGTTGATTTATTGATCTCATTAATTCATTTTAATATTTTATGAAGTATGAAAATGCCAGTTCCTTATTCGATCTAAATAAGGAATAAGGAAACAGTTCCTTATTCCTTTTTCAATCCGAATAAGGAACAAGGTTATCATTAAATGAAACATAGAAGTGATATACTGCAACTAATGTTTTTGATACCAAACCTTAATTTACAATGATTTTCATTGATTTATTGGTCTCTTTGGTTCATTTTAATAGTTTGTTTAGTATGAAAAAGACAGTTCCTTATTCGATTTGAATAAGGAATAAGGAACCAGTTCCTTATTCCTTATTCGCACTGAATAAGGAACTGTGTTATTATTAAATAATACTAGGTACAAATATATTGCAATAAATATTTTTAACTTCGAACCTACATATACCACGATTTTCATCGACTGTTAATATTATTTGGTTAATTTTAATTTATGTTTGAGAATTATCCTCTTCATAATACTTGTTTTCAGCGTGAATAGTGACATAAAATATAAAAAAGAAATGTGACAGAATCCGTCCATATAACATAATCATGCTTAAATAACCCACACTACATCTTAAATATAACATATCCGAAAGTGATTTTCAGAAATACATGCTTCCGAATAAGGAACTACCTTTACGCCAATTCCTTATTCAGAGGCCATACTTTCGGATATTTAAATTCGGATCATTCTAGAATAGCACAGCTATATATTAGTTATTATGAGCTATTTTTAATGTAAGATTTTTTTTAATTTGTATGTCTGATACAGTTCTTGAAGTTTTTTCTGACCCTAACTTCTAGAGAAGACTTTCCGATTTCCGAATACCGGTCATGATTTAGCTATCCCATTCCGTTCTTATACCTATACAGTAACAAGGGGATATGATAAGGGATGCAAAGCGATTTCAATGCGTTTTTTATACCCAACCTACATTAAAAATGATTTTCATTTATTTATTGATCTCTTTGGTTCATTTAAATAATTTGTTTAGTGGGAAAATGCCAGTTCCTTATTCGATTGGAATAAAAAATAAGAAACCAGTTCCTTTTTCCTGTTTCAACCCGAATAAGGAACTATGTTATTATGAAACTTAATAGAGATGTACTGCAATTAATGTTTGTTGATACCCAACCTACATTTACAATGATGTTCATTGATTTATTAGTCCCTTTTGTTCATTTCAATATTTTGTTCAGTATGAAAATTCCAGTTCCTTATTCGATTTGAATAAGGAATAAGGAACCAGTCCCTTATTCCTTATTCAACCCGAATACGGAACTATGTTACTATTAAACAAAGTAGAAATGTACTGCAATCAATAATTTTTACACCCGACATACATTTATAATAATTTTCGTCGAGTTATTCGTCTCGTTGGTTCATTTCGACTTATAATTTATACAAAGAAAATTCCAGTTCCTTATTCGATTTGAATAAGGAATAAGGAACCAGTTCCTTAATCCTTATTCACACTGAATAAAGAACTGGATAATCATCACTTAAAACTTAGTAGAAATGTATTGCAATTAGAATTTTACATATTCAACCAATACATAAATAATATTTTCATTTATATGTGGTTAATTTTGGATCAATTTCATTGATGTTTAAGAAAGAAAATGCCAGTCCTTATTCGGCTTGAATGAGGAATAAGGACCTGGTTCCTTTTTCCTTATTCAGCCTCGAATAAGGAACTGGATTATAAATTAATAAAAACATGTTTAAATGTACAAGTTTTATTTTTTTATCACATACATGTAAAATAATAGTATACGCTTTGGGTTTTGTTGATATGAAGTTAGTATTCGAATTAGAAAATATCGGTTCGGTTTAAACACGACTTCCTATGCAAGCGCGAAGATGAAACATGAATATGTAAGGTAATACATAAAGTAAATGTATTCAAGGTATTTGGTTTGTATTTACTTCAGAAATGTTTGTATTATTGTTCTTTTAAACCCTATAAGACATATATTACGCGTGAATAAGGAAAAAGGAGCAGTTCCTTATTCGAATATGGAATAAGGAACTAGGAAAAAGGAGCCAACTTATCATGCATCAAAGCGAGCTCGATTAATGTTTAATAGAAGAAACTAACAACAAACTTTAATAAAGATGATTTTTAAATAAAAATTTTATAGGCACATCCTAACAGAAGAACGAACGTGGAGTTCTTAAAGACTGGAAATTATATACTTTAGGCACTGGTATAAAAAAATAATGGAAATGAACTTTTAATTATTATGTTAATCAGCAATTAAACAACAAACGGACCATATTAAAGGGTTTCATGTGACCTAATGAACAGAACTGTTGACCCAAAACCTCGCTCAAAAGAGATTGTCACAGTATCAGTTGCCAGCCTTGCAACCACAGGATTACCTACGAAGGTCAGATCGGGATTCGAACCCGAATCCACCCATGAGCCATCTTATGATATTGATCATTTGATATTGGCCTAGGTTGCTCTTCCAATTAAGCTATCTGACCTTTTGAAAAATATATAGGTAAACTGCAATGCTGTTTAATAGCATGATTACCTTGCTTAGTACAATTTTACAAAGAAATACATTTAATTGATATTATGTTATGATTTAGAACAGTATATTGTCAGTTCAAAATCTCACATGAGTTAATATTTGAAAAGCCCACAAAAGCTTCTTTTTGTAAAAATGGTGCTAATTAATTTGCCGACTGTGTATAGTTGAGATAAAATCACCTTATTTTGCACAAATCTGGTTAAATATATATGGTTCGAATACCAACTGTGGATAAGAGCAACAGAACAGTCTTTGTAACTTAATAACTCTAATATTTTAATAAGTAATTATCTAAACCATAAAGTGACCTATACTACGATAATTATGTATACCTGAGGAGAAGATATATATCGAAGGTGAAAGTTGCGTAACACATGAAACTATAAAAAAATGTGCAGCAAACAAAGATTTGTATATACCAAGGATAAATATATAAATCTAGTATGTATGTCCTTGGCATTACCTCCTTAAAACACTAAACAATCAACTAGAATCTACAATGTAAAAGTTTAGAACAGCCAACTGTTGCTACCTTCTCAAATATAATTATCACTGGCATCAGCAATGATTTCTCAATGTTGCGTACTGTACTTAGATTTCACAAGGGCCAGCCAGCATATTTGTTTTATTTTAATTTTTGAGCATTTAAAGTCAAAGTAATTTCAAATTACCATAATTGAGGAATAAATGCAAGGTAGGTCAGCGATAATTATGCAAGCCACCAAAACATGTTATTAAATACCATTGATATAACACTTTGATAATTTTACACTTGTAAGTATATATTTTTTTAAGTACCAAAATACAAGGATTAAATTAATTTGTATATTCCTTACTACTGTTTAAAAGTCACTTTGGTTAGCGACTGTCACGTCACCCACCGTACTCAAGGTAGCGACTATCACGTTACCCACCGTACTCAAGGTAGAGACTGTCAAGTCAGCCAACGTACTAAAGGTAGCGACTGTTACGTTACCCACCTCAAAGTTATTTATATCTTATTTGAATTTATGTTTTAAATATGGTTAATCACATTTGATCACATCTATTGATTGCTTGAATCCATCACATTTTATAGTATCTATAAACATTGCACTATTTGTAGTAATTATCAAATAATTAATTTAGAATGTTCTTTACCAGAAAGGTTAGCTCAGATGTCAATAAGAGCACTATCTCCCTCACTATGAGATATTGTCAAAGGTAGCAATATTTGTTTGAATCATGCCATTTTGTGAGGCATAAAAATTAAGATAAATTCTTGTATTTTTTTCAATAGAAGATAATAGATATCTAGAATATGAGATAATAAAGTTTGGTCATGTTGAAATGATACTCAAATGTGATTAACCACCTTTAAATTTAAATGTAATGCATGACTTAGACAATGAAAGAAAAACTATATATATATATATATATATATATATATATATATATATATATATATATATATATATATATATATATATATGAAATGATTATGAAATCGATTATTTGACTGTGCAGGTTGTTGTGGTTGATGTTATGTGCAGACGTGCATAACAGATCGTATAGAGCAGACTGTCATTGCGTGTATATCCCAGTGTGTATGCATCATCGGAGTATTTTCAGTTTGTATGCAGGTGTATTCTCCGGAACAGATCTATATAGATGCCGACTACAACTATTAATTGTTTGAATTTTATTTAATTAACATTTAATAAACATTATATGTCTGCTTATGGTATGATGTTTATTTAATAAACTATATTTATATACATCCGTACAACCTTTAGATGTTTCAATATGTTTTTAAATTGCAATTGATAACAAATGAAGCCCTATAATCTGCACCCAGTTGACATTCCCGTATTCTTATACGGTCTTTATGCTATATTAAAAGATATTATTAAACTAATGCTTATACGGGCTTTATTCCATTTAATGCGATATGAACACCTTATTTACGTCTAAACAATCTAAGAAGATTCTTTGAATTATATGTGGTTGATTTCGACGGAAAACTATTGCAGCCCTATCAATCTGCATGTGTTCCGACAGCATTGAAGATTTATAAGTGTTTTATCCCGTGTGCTATAATCTCTTAATTGCATTTAAAACGTAGTGAGTCCCTAATCATCTGCGTCCAGGTCCAAAGTCTGAGCAGGTTCCGATTTTGGTTTCATGCTACGGATAACTACTGCAGCCCGAACAATCTGCATGCGTCCAATAAACTTTACACAAGGCATATCTCAGGTTTTTATATGTGATTAATTTGCGAAAGAAAAATAATAAAGCCCTATAAATCTGCTGGCGTTTCGACAACATTCACATGGCATTTCTAAGATTCTCATAAAGTTTACTTTCGACGTACAACCAATGAAACCCTATAAATCTGCATGCGTTTCAACGCATCCTATCAGATTCTTATATGGATCTAATTTCAACGGGGAACTTGTGATACGCTATTAATCCTTATGCATGCCAACAACCTTCACAGGGTATTTCACAGGTTTTTATATGGATTTTAAATTCGACGGAAAACTAATAAGTCCTATTAATCTGCATGCGTTACGACAGCACTCACAGGGCGCGTATACGGTTACAATCAGGGATTGTACGGGATTTTTCCATAAACATTTGCGCTCAGTCGACACCAACATCTTAATTTATGGCATTAAATAAGTATTGCAATCCTTATCCATGTGCGTTCTTATACTGCTTTAATTGCGACTAAAGTATTTTTATTTTAATTAAAATCGCGATCCATGTAATGGAAATTAAACATGCAAGAGTAAGTGTAAAATGTATTCAGTTGTGACGTAAAACGGTCCGTGAAAAAACTTAGTTTGATTGTATACGCACGATGTAATCGTTGTCTATACGCAGATTAATAGACGTTCATAAGTTCCACAACGCTTTTTAATACGTCTCAAACCATGCGAAAATTGTATGGACGCAGATAAATATAATGTCATTAGTTATTTAATACAATTCTAGCGAATAAGCCACCTTAATATATCGACTCGATGCACATTGATAGGGTTCCTTTAGCTCTGTAATGCAAGTAAGACCGTATATATACGCATGTGAATGTTAACTGGGTGCAGATCAACAGATACTCATCATTATTAAACCTGAATGTGGCAGAAACCCGGTCAACCCCGAACAAGCTACGGTTTATCCCGATGAAGCCCCGACAGAGCCCAGGTTGTCGCCGGTAATGCCCAGGTGGAACCCCGGTAAAAGCCGGCAGCGTTCCGGCAAAGCCCCGGTCTACCGTTACTCCGCCGAGACTCGCCGGGGCTATCCTGTCAACAGACCCCGGCAGAGCTACGGCAACGCCCCGATTTAATCGCGGTCTTCGCCGGTAATGACCAAGCGGAGCCCCGGTGAATGCCTGGCTATACCGGGACTCTGCCTACATTCACCAGGGCTCCACCTGGGCACCACCGGCGACAAGCGGGGCGTTGCTGTAGCGCTTCCGGGGTCTGTATGGGCCCCGGTGGAGCAACGGTGTCGTCCGGGTTGTTCCCGGTGCCGTCCCGGTTGTTCCCGGTGCCGCGCCGGTCGATGCCGGTCCTTCACGGTAACTACCGGTTCATTCCGCAGGTATTAAACATTTTAATACTTATCCGGTGGAGCGTGGAGCCCCAGTTGTCCCCGGTTCATCCCTGTCGTCTCCGGTTCATCCCGGATCACGCACCGGGGCTCTTACGGCATCATAGTGAGAGTGGGCCTTAAGGCCGCATACGCGCATTTCAATGTACACAGATCAATAGGCAACAATCTCGTATAATCCAGAATTAAATCGTATAAGCACGATGTGAAAGTTATCTGGATACAGATTTATAGGTGCTCATTTGTTCCCCAACGCTATACCACGCGTATAAAACTTGCGAAGATCGTATAAAAGCATGTAAATAGAAGTTACACAATGCACCATAAATCTGTATTCAGAACTCAATCTGTTGTGCACGTCTACATCTAACGCTTACATGCAAATAGAAGTTAAACAATCTGCACTATAAATCTGTATTCAGAACTCAATCTTTTTTTCTAACGCTATTATAAACCACAATTCTACGACAAATTATTGACGCAGACGAATATGGTTTCATCATAATATGCACAAAAAATCTGCATTACAAATTCTAATACTGCCGAAAAATATACACCTCCCACTGTTCATCACGTGATACACAATCTGCACAAACAATCTGTTTTCTGAATTCATACTGTTATGCGCGTCTGCATATAACACTAACCGGTTGTTGTTTGAAAAAGTTTAGTACCTGAGTACATGCCGAACCAATCGTGTGTTTGTTCCTAAATGGCAATCGTCCAATAAATAATAGCACTTACTTATTTTTTTCATCATTTTTAATAATAAATGAGAGTAGCGGTCGGTGTTGACACTTGCTATGTACACACAAAACGGTGATGTCATTCGTTACTTGGATAAATTTTGTGATGACGTCGTCGAACGGGGAAGTCCCGGAATGAAGACAAATGTTTTACAGGAAGAATGCTGATGCTTTATTCGAAATATAGTAACAATAAATAGAGAGAAGAATTTTAACATATTTAAAAGCCGTTAATTTGATCATTTTGTCTAGTTTAGCATTATGATCCATCAGCAGACGCTGGTTATTTACATTGAAAATTTCCAGTTCCGGTTTCGCATATTCCGGATATCAGGTTCGGGTGCGCGCGCAGTTACCAAACTTTTCAAAACAACAACCCGTGAAGATCTATAGTCCAATACACGTGTTAACGTAATGCGAGCTCTCGAGCCGCCTACGGCGGCTCAGCGAGCTCGCTATTAATTAGTAAAATCATCATTTTGAATGAAAAATTATCAAATTACATGAATAACGAAAAATCAACTTATCTGAAAAAAAATCACTATCTATATATTTGAAATAGAGTCTTCAGATGGGTTGAGTTTTTGTTATAATTTTATTTATTTATTATTCAAAATGATTTTTTGCATTTATTTTTTACTCAAAACGTTGTTTTTTCCAATTAATATCATAGCCACACGCAAACCACCTGTGCGTATAGTCACATATATTGCAATAGCGTTTTGATCTGCGATACTGCATGTTTGTTGGTGTACTCAAGCTTACAGAAGTATTGCTGAAACTTTAAGAGAGCGGTTTCTATTTTGATTCATTCCGACAGATTGTAGGGAGTAAATTGCATTTTTCTCTATTTCCTAAAACATCTCAGAACACTATAGGGATAATAACGCCTATACGCCTTGACGTATTTTATACCTTATAAAAGCAATCTTCGTAGTTTCACAAAATTTAACGACAAAAACAGAACTCTCCAAATTATTCAATCGTTTCGCGTTGCAACGCTTTAGAATTTTTAGGTTTTAAAATCGTCAAAAGATGCATATAATGGCTATATTAGAGCATGGTTAATGTTCAGTATTACTGTTTCCTCACAAATATCATAACTAAAACGAAAACTTACGAATCTGAAACAACTTTTTTCAATGTTGTCAATTTACCAAAGCGTGAAAAGATCCCTTTAAATGGTTAGGAACTTCTCTCAGCCAATAGCTAGCGGATGACTCAAATCAAGTTTACATGTAACTATATATTGAACACTATACCAAATTACTGTCTGCTCAAACACGTGTTTCTGTTTATAAACACTCCAATGTTATCAGCAAATCACTGGCAGATAAACCCAGCCCACTAGTTAAAGGGGTCTTTTCACAGATTTTGGCATTTTTTAACTTTTTCATTAAATGCTTTATATCGATAAATGTAAACATTGGATCGAAAAAGCTCCAGTAAAAAATTAAAAATAAAATTAAAAGAAGGAAAAGAATATTGCCCGGACCAGGTTTCGAACCAGTGACCCCTGGAGTCCTGCCAGAGTCCAGAAGTAAAAACGCTGTAGCCTACTGAGCTATTCCGCCGAGTACACATACGGGAAGTATTTTATACCTTATATAAGCAATCTTCGTAGTTTCACAAAATTTAACGACAAAAACAATGCTCTCCAAATTATTCAATCGTTTCGCGTTGCAACGCTTTATAATTTTTAGGTTTTAAAATCGTCAAAAGAAGCATATAATGGCTATATTAGACCATGGTAAATGTTCAGTATTACTGTTTCCTCACAAATATCATAACTAAAACGAAAATTTGCGAATCGGAAACAACTTTTTTCAATGTTGTCAATTTACCAAAGCGTGAAAAGATCCCTTTAAATGGTTATGAACTTCTCTCAGCCAATAGCTAGCGGATGACTCAAATCAAGTTTACATGTAACTATATATTGAACACTATACCAAAATGCTGTCTGCTCAAACACGTGTTTCTGTTTATAAACACTGCAATGTTATCAGCAAATCACTGGCAGATAAACCCAGCCCACTAGTTAAAGGGGTCTTTTCACAGATTTTGGCATTTTTTAACTTTTTCATTAAATGCTTTATATCGATAAATGTAAACATTGGATCGTAAAAGCTCCAGTAAAAAATTAAGAATAAAATTAAAAGAAGGAAAAGAATATTGCCCGGACCAGGTTTCGAACCAGTGACCCCCTGGAGTCCTGCCAGAGTCCAGAAGTAAAAACGCTTTAGCCTACTGAGCTATTCCGCCGAGTACACATACGGGAAGTATTTTATACCTTATATAAGCAATCTTCGTAGTTTCACAAAATTTAACGACAAAAACAGAACTCTCCAAATTATTCAATCGTTTCGCGTTGCAACGCTTTATAATTTTTAGGTTTTAAAATCGTCAAAAGAAGCATATAATGGCTATATTAGACCATGGTAAATGTTCAGTATTACTGTTTCCTCACAAATATCATAACTAAAACGAAAATTTGCGAATCTGAAACAACTTTTTTCAATTTTGTCAATTTACCAAAGCGTGAAAAGATCCCTTTAATGTAGGTTAACATTTTACCACCGCGAAATCAATCAAGTGAGATACGGCTTGCTCAGAAAAATAACCGCCCGGCAGTGTTCGTATTTATAGGTCTCTCCGCACTTCCCCGGACGTACACTAGCAGTCTATACAAAACGTTCCGAAAACAATGAATAGCCAAATAATTTACATTTGATACTGATGGAAACTTTATTTTCTACTGAAGTTGAGATTCAATAAAAACTTTTACATAGCATTATCAAACATAAACTTTTCTACCATGATTGTAAAGAAGAATGTGTATTAAGGACCAAATGACGCTAATTACGAGTACTCCTTTTGAAAAAGAATTAATTGTCAGTATCACGCCTGTCATCCCACATTTTGATAAAAGGGTGGCACTTCAATAACACAAAAGCCACGCGCGACAGGTGAGTTCTTCAGTTGTTTTGTTTTTGCATTGATGGTTCCTTGATTGGGTTTTTAGACACGTAACGTTGTTTGGCCGATGAATGGTTTAGCTTTTCGTATTGTTTGGTCATGATTTCGTCATTACGTATTTATATAACGTGTTATTATGCGTATAATGCGTGAGCTTTTTCGTTATTATGTGTTTATTTGCAAAGAAAAGCATTTTGGCATTAAGGTGGGTTCCCACTGTCGATCCGATCAACTCGATCATCCCGATCACCGAAATTTCCCGACCAAACCCGACCAAGCTCGACTAGAAAGGGTATACACGACTTCTTCTCGACCTCTTGTCGATAACACACGACCCCCACACGACTCATTCACGACGTCCACTCAACCATCTATCCGATTACCGCTCGATCATCTCGACCTATACGCGAGCCCTATACGATCTGAGCTCGACCAAGTGGACCTTAGCTCGATCGCCACCAGATCTTTGCACGACCAGATCGTGATGGTCGTACTACAGTCGTACAAAGCGATCTAAAATAACTCGGGTAGAGGTCGAGCGGATCGGGTACAGAGCTCGTGTATGGTCGAATATCAATCGGGAAGTGATCGTTACGGTCGAGTAGCCGTCGGGTAGCAGTCTAGTAAATCTGTACATCAAATCGAATAGAGGTCGAGTGGATCGTGTTATAAGAACCTACGCTCTTATGTTTCTGTTAACGCCGTTCGGGAAATTCAATTATAACGTTGGCGCGAAATATATATATATACGCATCCGACGTCATTTTTCCATTGTTATTCTACGTAAATATCTGTTAAGTTTAAATTGTTTTAAGAGTGTGGCATTTGTGTGGCATTTTGTGTATGGAAGAATTAATATCGAGAAACGTCAGCAAATACAATTAATGACGCATATCTCGTGCCTTCGTATTGAACTGGCCAACTCTTAACACGTGTGGCGATTTAAAATAACTCGGGTAGAGGTCGAGCGGATCGGGTACAGATAGTGTAAAAGATGTCAATCCGATCGCCACACGATGGCTTCACGATCAACTCGATCTTCTACTCGACTAATACACGACCACTTACCGAGCGCTTCTCGATCCGTTTCCTACTCGACCGTTACTCGATATTTTTGACACGTAAAAAAATATCGGGTAGGAAGCCCGACCAATGCCGACCTACCCGACCGCACCCGACCAATCATGCCAACCGAACCAGGCCAGTACCCGACCGCTTGGTCGGGCTTGGTCGAGTTGAACTGATCGGCAGTGGGAACCCGGCTTTAATAAGGCTTTGTATTCTTTTATGTAAAGTTTAAGTGGTACTAAACAGCTTTCTTAAAAACGTTTCTACTGTTCGAATTTCAAGATCAATATGTCTATAACTATAACAATATGTTAAATTTGTGAGTGTACTAACCTCTGTTAGGCAATTCAAATGCTTACAAATTCGGATGCAACAATTACATTGCCACGTCTTTAACCGATCATATCGAGACAATTTAACTTATGTTCTTAATAACCCGACACTTTTTACCAGCAGTTAATGCACACTCTTTTTGACGATGCTGGAACAAGGTATCATAACCATGAAAAAAATCACAATGGCGACCTATGTAAAAGACAGAGCCAGTCCGATTGAGATAATTCCATTTTTCAGTTACTTCCCTTTTGCATTCGCCACTGCGTAGGAGATTGCTCGTCATTGATAACATTCTCCTAGCAGAGTTGTCGTTCGTGTTTCAACATTCAACAATGGCCGCCCACATGAGAGTCTCGATTCAAAACTTTCTTACTGCATAAATTGGCTTGACAATGTTTCGCTATTTAGAAGCTGTCATTTAGGATATATGAATTATTTATTCACTAAATCTCCGCTTATGACAACAATAGTTGGAATTTGAAAGATATATACTCGATGTGAATGAAGGACTTTCTGGATCGTAACAGCTTGACACGGCAAAACTGGCATACTGGTATTTTTAGTTATCAATATAAGTCACATTGTGCTTTATAAATTGTATTCGAGCATTTTGCGACTTATTGAATGACTATGATACCCGATATCAACATTTCATCGGGGATTTGCAGATCACCAAGCTGTCCTGAAATTCAACATTGATTTCAAACTCTTTACTGGTTCGTACTCTTTCTTAGTGTTAGTACTTTTTATCATTTTAACGTTAAATGAACTGTGTCACAGTAAAAGAGACATTAAGGCGATTGTGGCCAGTTTGGATCTAGATCAGCCTGAAGTCGCTTGAAAGCTGTTTGCTTAAAAGCGTTTTTCTGACAATAACAAATAATTTAATTGGATACTGATTTGACTGCGCTTTTGCTGTGACCTGGCTCAAATAATAGAATTGTCATTAATCAAATTATTTATTTTGAACATTAATCAATTGTTTTTCTTGTCGCTCGGGATCAATGACTCCAGCACTTTCCTGTTGAGAATTTAATACTGCTAAAGGCGATGCTAGGGGGCGTGAGAGATGTTGCACCTTCCATTATCGCTCGATTGTTCATTGTCGGCTCGTGTACTACGTACATGTACCCCGGGTACTCTTAAGTATACTTACATGTATCCCGGGTACGGTAAATAAACTAAAATGTACCCGGGAAATTTAACCCTAAATCAATCGTTGTCGACTATTTTTTTTGTAATTACACATTTATGTCAATTTTCTGTAGAATGGCCTCTATATTATCGGAACGCATACTCACAAAGCATGTTGATGCAGTGTTTTTTGAAGAGAAGTGTGTTTAAGATAATCGGTTGTGCGTTTTACGACATCGGATTTTGGGCGCGAATACAACTCGGGTACAGTCTAATATGGACCGAGTACAATTACGTTTATTTACCGTACCTGGGGTACATGTAAGTATACTTAGAGTACCCAGGGTACATGTAAGTATACTTAAGAGTACCCGGTGTACATGTAATTAGTACCAGAGCCGACAATGACCAATCAAGCTCCATTATCCCTCATGAACCGACTCAAAAAAATCGAGTCGGCAATATTTGACTTAATTTTTGGTTTGGTTGCTCTCGAGGGATCGAAAATTTCAGAATCTCCCTAAAAGCCCTACGGGTTTGATCCCCAGATGCGACATTGAAAACTAGCATACTTTGTTATCTAAAAGGCTGCTAAACCTGATATACAATGATAATGTTAATTTTTTCTCACATGATGTTCATCAGTCATATTATATAAAAACTTACAGCAGTAGTAAACAACTGGACAATAATTAATGAACGCATCTTTCATTTGTCTTTGACACGTTGATTTTGACATGGCCTAGATTTAAATATGTGACTGGACTTTACCAGCACTCTTGTAACAGAGCTAAAGTTTAAATGTACCATTGAAGATCGCCTAAATCCAGATTTGCTAGTATAGACGTGTGAAAAATGTTAAGGGTGTGACAAGTAATCAAAAATTGGTCATTACCCAGAGGCCACAACTGATCTATGACTGTATTGAAACAAGAAAAATCAGTGCCTGATTTAGATTTCCTTAGATAGTTCAATAAAAACTAATTTCATAAGCCTGGTAACAGTTTAACGGTAATGCTACCAATGTGTCACACCAGGGCATTGAATTTGAAATCTAGGACATGCATGGTCATTTCTTCATGAAATAAGGACACAAAATTGTATTTTAAGTCCTTAATTGACCTGGCTATAGTTCTCAGATTATTATAAGCTCAATCAGTATATTTATATCATTATTTATGTTTTGTGTATTGTAAACATATACACAATCATGCAGTTACATGATAGCAATAAATAATATCAAAGCTACCCATACTATAAAGGTCATTGACAAAGCCTATGGTCAAAATGTGAACACATTGAGTGTAATCGCCCTCTCGTGCCAGCAAAAACAATACGTTGACAGGTTGTCATTTTTGACAGTTCTACTTTCACTTTCATTTTGTGATATCAAACTATTAACAATTATGTGGCTGAGAAAAATACCGCCATTGCTTTTTATGCCCCCGGTAGGGTGGCCTATATCAGTTGAACTGTCAGTCAGTCAGTCAGTGTGTCAGTCTGTCCGTCCGTCCGAAAACTTTAATGGCCATAACTTTTTTAATATTGAACATAGCAACTTGATATTTGGCATACATGTGCATCTCATGGAGCTGCACATTTTCAGTTGTGAAAGATGAAGGTCATCCTTCAAGGTAAAATGTCAAATATAAAGCGTCTGTCTGTCTGTCCGAAAACTTTAACATTCGCCCTAACTTTTTTAATATTGGCGTGCATGCGTATCTCATAGAGCTGCACACATTGATTGGTGAAAGGTCAAGGTCATCCTTCAAGGTCAAGGTCAAAGGTCAAATTTTGCAATATTGAAGATAGCAACTCTATATTCGGCATGCATGTGTAGGTCATGGGGCTGCACATTTTGAGTGGTGAAAGGTCAAGGTCATCCTTCAAGGTCAAAGGTAAAATATATGGCTTCAAAGCTGCGCAGCAGGGGCATTGTGTTTCACAAACACAGCTCTTGTTTAATATATTTTCTGCACATTCCTTAAAAAAAACTTACATCAATACATGATTTTCTTCGTTAATTCAATCATTCCTGACAGACTTGTGTACATATTTCGCTTACATTTTGACGCGCGTAGGTAGGACCGCATTACCGCTTCCGAAATGTGTATATTCGAGGTACTTATCTGGTGTTTGACGGAAATGGCCGAAAATGTGCGAGTGTGGATCAAGTTTCTCACAGGTACTACTTTCCCTTTCCCCCAATTTTTTTCCGTACCTAAAATTTTTCGTACCCAATTTTTTTTCGTACCCAATTTTTTTTTCGTACCCAATTTTTTTCATCCCCAATTTTTTGTTCGTACCCACATTTTTTTCGGTCCCAATTTTTTTGTTCCCAAATATTTTTTCGTACCCAAATTTGTTTTCATACCCAAATTTTTTTCGCAAAATTTTTGTACCAAATGTTTTTTTCGTACCAACATACACAATTGTGGTAATTGTGGTGATGTAGATAAACTTAACTTGATGCTTTTATATCCATCCTCTCAAAAGCATGTCACACCAGTACTGTCAACACTTTGATTAATCGCTAAAACCGAATATAAACACCAACTAAATATAACAAGAAATATCTTATAAAAGGGTGGTCGGCGTAAAAGCTGACTTTAAAATTAAGTTTGAAATTTACGTTTCTAAATTATTAAACAGAAAACAAAAGTTTAACTTTTGTGTTTTTTCTCACTTGTTATTCGCATATTCACCGCATGGAATGTATGTTATCATTTTCAAACAGCTGATAAGTGTGAGTAGATAAAAAAATTAGCCCGTGATGTGCACGGGAGTGCCATCATATGTTCCTACACATGTCTTTTTATGAGTGTAGTTCTTCACCATTGAAATATATCGTATGTTAATATTTGATTTACACGCAGCTTTTTTTCGACACATTTAGATCACACTTTCATAGCCGCGTCATGCGAAAATGGGTTTTATGCGTTTTGTACCTTAAGCCCAACCTGTGCATGTGCGCAGTCTGGTCAGAGGTGATGCTATTCGTTATAAAATCACTCAATGTGTTATGGTGTCATTATGTATCTTCTGACCAGACTGAGAGATGCTCCGGCTTAGTGGGCTATACATATGATGGGCGCATATGGAATAAGACCCATTTTCGCATGACGAGGGTCATTAAAAATCTCATTGCAAATTGTAAATGACACATTTTAGCACAATTCTTTAAGATACAAAATTGAATGCAAAGTATGAAACTTGTAAATAAGGGCAGCCTATTCAGGCGTTCAGGAACGATTTTCAGACGTGCTGACCGAGTACGGCAAACATTTGTGGTTGGATAATTAAACGATTTTGCTCTTATCGTGACACTAAACTATTTCGGAAATGTTTGTTTTCTCATCTTGAAAGCAAAAATGTGTCTATCCGTTTCTGGCCGTCTGTCCTGGCCACTATCTCCTCCTACACTATTAGCACTAGAACCTTGAAACTTACACACATGGTAGCTATGAGCATTTGTGCGACGGTGCACTATATGGAATGTTGATCTGACTCCTGGGTCAGAAGTTATGGGTAAATAAATGAGTAAAATGGGTAAAAAAACTCATTTTACTAACAACATGCGACGCACAAGATAATAATTTTTGACCCAGGGTTTAGATCAAAATTCCAAATTGTGCAGTGTCGCACATATGCTCATAGATACCATATGTGTAACTTCTAAGGTTCTAGTGCTAATAGTGTAGGTGGAAAGAGAGGACAACCACGCCCAATCACAGTCTTGTTTTAACATAACTTCTTCATGTATTCACCAATTGACTTCAAATTAATACTGTCCATCTCTTATGACAACACGGTCTATCTTGACCATCCATGTCCACATTACCCACCCCAGGGCCATTGATAAAGGTAAAGGCAGCTTGGTTCCCGTCCTCTTTCAAATTTATCGAGAGGTCCACGGGTACTACTTCCCCATACCTTCAAATGTTTTTTTTCGTACCCAAAATTGTTCGTACCCATTTTTGTGTACCCATTTTTTTCATACCCAATTTTTTTTTTAAGTACCCACATGTACCCTTTTTTTTCCGTAGTATGTAACCAAACCTTTTCTTTTGCTTTTTTTTTGGAGGTAATTACAATTCTTTAACTTCCGTTTTCGGTCATTTCCGTTCAAGCGTAAAATCTGCAAGACCCGTAAAATATTTAAGTGCGCATGTGCAAAGCGATTACAACATCATGTATCTGAACATAGGAAGTTTCAAAATTACATCAACAGCTTGGGCAACATTTGTGCGTAATGCTTTGCGTCAGCATGACAAAAATATAGATACTAATTGCATTCATTTAGTTCGAAGATAATTTATGAGATAAAGTCACATCTGCTAAACAGTTAATAACATTTTAATTGACAATGAATTGCATTTACGCCATATGTGTTCAACAGTTAATTACATTATAATTGAAAATCAATTGCATTCATTATGTTCACAGATTTGTTACTGAGAAACTTCCACATCTGCTTGACAGATACACTTATTAATATCACAAAATCTACACAAATAGCATCGCTGATACTTAAACTACGTTAACTTTATTATTAATGGTCGGATATATACAAATATGCGTGCTATCAAAGTGAAACAAATATTAAGTACATATGTATACATATAGGATCTTATATTATGGTCCCGTTGATAACACTGGTGGATAGTATGTCTTGGATAGCACAGGGCTATGGCAAAAGGCCATATGAAATTATTTAAGAAGCATTATAATGCATTGCGAACATATGAATGACAACTTGTAAAATTATTTTAAAGTCGGTCATTTGATACATAAACATTGTTGTACATTTTTGATGATGCTGTGAAGCAGCTTGTCAAAGATAGCATACCATGTTAAAATTCTTCACGATGGCGACCTATGTAAAAGACCGAGCCAGTCCGATTAAGATAGCTCAATTTTTCTAATTCATACCTTGCTGATTATCATTGATAAAGGTATAAGAAGCTCAGCTATAAATAGGACAGCATATTATGTGAAAAAAGATTTAATAATAGTTTGAAAAACATTAATTTTGAATCAGTTATATTTAATCCATGATATGTTTATAGATCAATGAAATAACTATGCATTTTCTGTATTGTATTTTACATTTGTCGTGATTCAGTAAATAAATTGCGAATTAAAAGGTGTATACTGAACTTTCAACGCGATCATGAATTCAAAGAAAACGAATTATTCCGAACCTGCCACATTTAAACGTTGTGGTATGGTATATGACAGCATAATAGCCGATTGACATCTGTGAAACTCGCTCTTATGCGTGCTCTAACATTTTGCATATTTAATGAACTTTTCAAACAGAAATTACAGAGCCACATCAGTGCACATACTATGTTTGATAATTCATTCGTTTGTTGGATATTGTTTGCTGTTTTAAACACATAATATATTACCGGTAGGTCATATCTCGCAGATTTAGTGAACCTTACCATGTGTTCATGGGCGAACCCACCTCTTCAATTGCTCTTACGACTATGTGCTCATACCTATTTTCGGGAATCATCATGGAATTATTGCCGTTTTTAACATACAACATGCCTAAGCTTATTGGATTAGAGAAAAAAACAATAATCAAACAAGAAATATTATATGTTCATGCACATTGGCATGTGAAATCACGTCCGTACACATTGCATCATTAACTTAGGAAAGGAAACTACAATATATAAAGTTTGGTATGATATACATGTGAAAATAAAGAGCATGGTGTAATTAAAGAGCATGTCAAGTTTTGAATTTATATGCTGAAACGTAATGTTATAACCCACAAACGTTTTACTGTAACAAAACGTTTTTTTGAGATGAGTGGTTCAGAAAATACACGTCGAATATCTTTTTTTAAAGATATTTCTTGTTATATTTCATCGAAAATGTAACCCACCTCCCAATTTCGCTGAATGGATCAAGTTCCCCAAGGGTAATATTTCCCCGTACCCCCATTTTTTTCGTGCTCTACATATTTCGTGCCCAATTTTTTTTCGTACCCATTATTTTTCGTACCCTTATTTTTGCTCGTACCCACATTTTATTTCGTAGCCAATTTTTTATCCTACCAAATATTTTTTTCGTAACCAACTCTTTTGTTGTACCCAATTTTTTTGGCATAATTTTTGTACCCACAACTTTCGTACCCATTTTGTTCCTGCCCAAAATTTTCGTACCCACATACACAATTGTGGTGATGTAGATAAACTTAAATAGATGCTTTTATATCAATCCTCTTCAAAAGCATCGTCACACCAGTACTGTCGGTACTTTGATTTGACGATGCTGCCATGAAAAACTTCTTCACAATGGCGACCTATGTAAAAGACCGAGCCAGTCCGATTGAGATTACTCGATTTTTCCTATCGGCATACCTCGCTGATTATCATTGATAATCCGCTTTTATGATATTTTCTGTTTAAAGAAAGTCTCTTCTTAGCAGAAATACAGTTTCGCTGGAAAGTATCGTCCCTGATTAGCCTGTACGGACTGCACAGGCTAATCTGGGACGACAATTTACGCACATGCATTAAACCCCCTTTTCACAGAGCGAGGCTCAAATGTATAGAAGGGGATACACACATCCGCCTATCGTGTGATACGTCATCACAGAAGCCACTCGACTGATACAAACTCTTGGAACAATTGACTAGCGTAATATTCCTTTTATTATATACAACAACTAACGAAAACAGTTACGGTAACAATTGTATTTTTTTTTGCTTTAGCAAAACTGACATAACAATGACTAAACGGTAAGCCATAGTTTATTTATTTATTTATGAATACAGTTTATGTAAATTAACATGTAAACATTTGAACCGGGAAAACACAGGTTTCCGACACGCTTACCTTAATGTCATCGTTAATCCAATGTTAATAACTATTACGTTGACAACTTTAATCAAATATGTATAACAAAAACGTTGAAACGATATGCACTTCCACTTCTGTTCTTCCATGTCTTTATCGAAACTTAGTTGACACCACACTATTTTATTGTATTCCTATCGACATTTACATTTATGCATGATAAATACACACTCCGAAATACGTTTTGCATTCGTTCGATGTTTTAAACAAATTGTTTACTGTTAAAAAACACCACGTCCGACATGTCGACATGTACTTAAATTCATGAGAGTTTAAATAAAACTATTATGTTTCGTCACAGAAATGACGTCCCACGATGTACTACGTAATATATCTATGTACTATATTTCGTAATATGAAATAGGGATTTCCTATTTTCGGTGCCTGTAATGTGACCTCATTAAATGGGTCGAAGAAAGTAGTCCGGCTAATATGGTTATACGGAATCGGAAAACAGCGAGTAGCATAATACGGGATTTATTCCAACGATTGATGCAATCAGTATTTTGTTAAAGCATTAAACAGGTATATAATAAAAGGTATCAACTCGAGGATGGTTATATGAACAGACAATACGTCGTATCATCCTTTATGGGGTGGGGTATTTATTTTATGACAACGAACACCCCAACAAACCGTTTCACAATGATTATTACACAACGGTGTGCTGTGTTAATTCGTTCGTTAATCGGGTAATATTTTATCACCGGTGTCAAAAAATCTTTTGGAAAGCAATATTGATAATCGGATTCTTTAATAACAACTAACGATTAAAAGATGCGGTGTGACAAATCGTGGCGATTTCGAAAGTAAATCGTTTATCCTGTTGGCACGATTTGCATAAAACTGAACATGCGCTTCTCATTACACTTGTGAATAAAAAAAGAATTTCAAATGACTTCACATATAATTGTGTGACTTGAAACATTCAGTGACATTGGGCAATAATCCTGTCTAGTTTTTGCTTTCGAGGCGCCGCTTTTTTCATATTCTATTTACATAAAAAATGCTGCATTACAATATCACAGCTACAATTGGCGCAATAAACAGATCGAAAATCATGTTCTCCAACACGTTCGTATTAATTAAAAACGAACAGCGTGCCCCGACCTAATAGAACATAGACGTGCCCCGACATATATAGAACATATGAACATGATTTCATCATTTCAGTCATAATACACTTTATTAATTCATACGAACGGGTTCAACAGATAGATCCAAGTCGAATTCAAATATTGTGGTGAAACTTGAAAAAAATCTATTTGTACTTCTCTCAATATAAGCTTTATTTTTGATCTTTGATAACATCAAACATATTTCGAAGAAAACAACAACAACAAGCAAATCTCGTTGCAAAGATGACGTTTATTGCTTTAAACATTCACCTCTGTGCACAATCCCTTAATGACATGAATCCTCTTTAAACGGAAAACAAAGTGCTTTACGCAAATCAACGAAAATTTTAGGACCGCATTAATCATAGCAAAAAAATAATAGTTCTTTATTATCACAAATTATCTTCTTTTCCAATACAATCAATTCGAATGTGTACTATATCAATATACATGTTCAGACATTTATTGTTTATGCCAAGTTTTAACACAATCCTGTTCATGTTTAGTCTTTTATTTGCCATGCATAATAGTATATTGAATTTCAAATATATTTATGGAATGAAAAACACACGATATTTTTAGCGACAGCAAACGATATCATAATCTATAACGCTCAAAATCAACGAAAATTTCGTTAAGTATTTCGTAATATCAAGTTAACACCTTAACAATCAGTGTTCTTTATAGCAATAGCCAAAATGTCAACGCTAAATGTGGTATGATTACATAGATTTTTGTAGATACAAAATGCTCGTTTTTATTTATTTGTGGCCACAATTAATTCCCGCGAATATATCTATTCATACGACACACGGACACCATTTTAGTGTTCATGTGTCATATAAATAGATATGCAAAACAATAATGAAAACGAGCATTTTGTATCCACAAACATCTATTTTACCAGACCACATCTGCCGTTGAAATTTCGACAATGGCCATAAGGGACCATGATTTTTAATTGTTTAGCTTTATTTTACGAAATATTGAACGAAATGTTCGTTGATTTAGAGTAGTAATGTTACTTTAATTTTCTACGCAACCAAACCGAATGACTAATTGATACAGAACTGTTGTGGCATAACGCGTCGCCAAATGAGTCGTTCATTTTATCTATTATGCATCTCTGCAATGGGCTTCATTACATGCAGCTTCTCTCAACGGTATATGTATATAAATAGATAACCTTTACTGTTCACTACCGCTGCGTTAACTGACAAAAATGAACGGACAAAATAATAGCAACAAAAGGTATTTTACCATTAATATTTTGTTATATTAAGTTAAATTATATTTGTATTTGACATATTGTTACACATCAGGTACATTTTTTATGGTATGAACGCAAATAAATAATGTCATACGAATACATGTATGTATTAAATTTTACATGTACTTTACTTTTTATTGATCACCTGTATTACCGGTATTTGTATTAGTTGTCGCTATAATTAATCCGGTTTAATGTGTTTTTTTGTCACTCGTGTTATTTTGTTTCTAGAACAGCTACCATTAACATAATTCTACAGGAACATTGAAACCATTCAATTAATGTAATATACACTGGATTGCGCCAATCACAAATCTTACATCCCAGTGAGGAACGGTTAAATTAATGAAACATATTGTCGTTTTCACATTCCAGCTTATATATGACGTTCAAATGTATCAAGTTTTAAATTGTAATGCTTATCAATCACATGTGTTTAAGGACTGAAATACAGAATGGTAGTAGTGTTCATCGCTGGTTGGTGTTCATGTCCTCATACCTGGTGGTGGTGATCAATATTGGCTTTGCCTTCTCGGTCGGGTCTCTGTTTGTGATCATCATTCGGCGATTCAACACCACCAGAGCAGAAGCGGCAACAATTCAGTCAACGCTGGGAGGAGTTTTGTTGTGCTCGGGTACCAATATATAATTACGAAATGTTGATAAATAGACAATCGCATCAGCAAATTGCAATGTTGTTGCTCTGTTTATAATTTTACCGTATGGATACTAAATTTGCAATTATTGTGTAGCTTTTTAAAGGGGCCTTTTCACGCTTTGGTAAATTGACAAAATTGAAAAACATTTGTTTCAGATTCGCAATTTTTTCTTGTAGTTATAATATTTGTTAGGAAACAGTAATACTGAACATTTACCATGCTCTAAAATATCCATTATGTGCATCTTTTGACGATTTAAAAACCTGAAAATTATAAAGCGTTGCAACGCGAAACCATTGAATAATTTGGAGAATTCTGTTGATATCGTATTTTTTTATACTGCGAGGATTGCATATATTAGGTAAAAAATACATTAAAATTTGGTATAAGAGCGGATAGTCTAGTGGATAGAGCTGTAGACTTTAGCTCCTAAGCACCAGGGGTTAGTGGTTCGAGCCCCATTGAGGGTTACTTTTTTTAAATTCTTTAATTGTATTCTTGTTTTTTTTACTAGAGATTTTTAGACCCAATGTTTACATTTATCAATATAAAGCATTTAAAGCGGGTATATACGATTTTTATATGTGCTGAATTGTAAACTATTGATACAAATATGTTATAATAACACACAATATGCAAGAAAAATGATACATTTAAGACGAATTTCATAAAATACAGCATATACAAATTAGGGCCCTGAGCCGATTGTGACGAAGATAATTCGTAATTATTTTCCTACAATAACGGATGCATTCGTCTTTTTAGTAAGTGTTTGTGTGTCGTATGAATCGATATCGCTGCAGGAATTTCAAATGAACCGTTAAACTAAATTTTGATTCACATCGTACATGCATGATATACATGCTGGCGAATTCGGCTGTACAGCCTTTTTCGATTTCAGAATTAAATATCTGGCTTATTTAGCATTTTTCGACACATGTTCTTCTTAACTTTTATTTTAGTTCATATTGAAATATATGTATAATAAATTTTTACACATTTTATATTAATAAATAAATATTTGACAACATCGTATATACCCGCTTTAATGACAAACTTCAAAACATGCCAAAATCTGTGAAAATGCCCCTTTAAATCAATTGCATTGATATGCAGTCAATATTGATTTACGATATGATTTTCGAGTAATTCTGTGCTAAGCACAAGGTTCGGCTCTCCTGTAAACCGGTTTAAGCCCCAAATGCTTAACATTGACCGTTTAAAGTCGGTGACTTCAGCATTTATGATGTTTGTGGTCTTTCATGCTTTGTTTGTAATGTGTTTCCTGATGATGTTTCTTGTTTTCTATATCAAAGTATTCATGTATTTGTGTTGCTAGAATACTTTTCTAAAATGTCTTTCCTTGAAATATTCGTGTGCAATTTTCAATATTATGTGCTTGAACGATGTTTTGAGTGAATGTACAAAACAGACATAGCGATTTTTATACTTTCATAACACTAGTTTGTATCATAACACTAGTTTGTATCATAACACTAGTTTGTATCATAACACTAGTTTGTATCATAACACTAGTTTGTATCATAACACTAGTTTGTATCATAACACTAGTTTGTATCATAACACTAGTTTGTATCATAACACTAGTTTGTATCATAACACTAGTTTGTATCATAACACTAGTTTGTATCATAACACTAGTTTGTATCATAACACTAGTTTGTATCATAACACTAGTTTGTATCATAACACTAGTTTGTATCATAACACTAGTTGTATCATTGTATCATAACACTAGTTTGTATCATAACACTAGTTTGTATCATAACACTAGTTTGTATCATAACACTAGTTTGTATCATAACACTAGTTTGTATCATAACACTAGTTTGTATCATAACACTAGTTTGTATCATAACACTAGTTTGTATCATAACACTAGTTTGTATCATAACACTAGTTTGTATCATAACACTAGTTTGTATCATAACACTAGTTTGTATCATAACACTAGTTTGTATCATAACACTAGTTTGTATCATAACACTAGTTTGTATCATAACACTAGTTTGTATCATAACACTAGTTTGTATCATAACACTAGTTTGTATCATAACACTAGTTTGTATCATAACACTAGTTTGTATCATAACACTAGTTTGTATCATAACACTAGTTTGTATCATAACACTAGTTTGTATCATAACACTAGTTTGTATCATAACACTAGTTTGTATCATAACACTAGTTTGTATCATAACACTAGTTTGTATCATAACACTAGTTTGTATCATAACACTAGTTGTATTATAACACTAGTTTGTATCATAACACTAGTTTGTATCATAACACTAGTTTGTATCATAACACTAGTTTGTATCATAACACTAGTTTGTATCATAACACTAGTTTGTATCATAACACTAGTTTGTATCATAACACTAGTTTGTATCATAACACTAGTTTGTATCATAACACTAGTTTGTATCATAACACTAGTTTGTATCATAACACTAGTTTGTATCATAACACTAGTTTGTATCATAACACTAGTTTGTATCATAACACTAGTTTGTATCATAACACTAGTTTGTATCATAACACTAGTTTGTATCATAACACTAGTTGTATCATAACACTAGTTTGTATCATAACACTAGTTTGTATCATAACACTAGTTTGTATCATAACACTAGTTTGTATCATAACACTAGTTTGTATCATAACACTAGTTTGTATCATAACACTAGTTTGTATCATAACACTAGTTTGTATCATAACACTAGTTTGTACACTAGTTTGTATCATAACACTAGTTTGTATCATAGTTAACCCTTACCCTTTATAACTTTCTAATCAAAAATAATTTTATTTGTTTTCAGGCAAATTTTTCGGTGCTCTTATTCACAAGACAAGTGTCCGTGCCGTGTCCCTGTTTGGGTCTTTGATGGTGTTTGTTGGATTTGTGTCTTCTGCGTTCGTGACATCACCGTCTGTGCTTATTGTTACGTTAGGTGTCATTGTCGGTTAGTGATTGAGAAATTGTAAACGGTGTGACTTACATTACTGGCTATAATGTTATAAAGCACTTGATGTTGAATGTATGCACATTAACTCTTTAAAGAAAATACATTAAGTATATTATGTTATGGCATTTATGTGTATAGTCAGCTGAACATAAATTACATTTTTACATGTAACAAATGTACCGTGGTATGTGAAAATGGGGTTTAATGTATGTGCGTTAGTGTTGTCCCAGATTAGCCTGTTCCGTCCGCACAGGCTAATCAGGGACAACACTTTCCGTTTTTATGGTATTTTTTGTTTAAAGAAAGGCTCTTTTTAGCAAAAATCCAGTTTAGGCGGAAAGTGTCGTCCCTGATAAGCATGTGCGGACTGTGTGGCACTTTATGCACATGCCTTAAACTCCCTTCTCACAGAGCTTGGCCTAAATATAAAGTTAAGCTTTGAAACAGCAGGAGAGAACCCTTATTATAGCCCAAGAGGCTTTATTTATGGCAAGTGAAAAAGAGCCAAAAAGACACAATACAAAAGCACTAGACACAACACACAAAATTACAGGCAACAAAAACAGTCATATGCGTGTATTCAAATGATTTTTGCATTGACCGTTCCGAGTCGATGGCCCAGTTTTTCATGGTTGTGCGTTTTTATGTACGCGTGTGTTTTATCAAGTGCATTTGTTTTGTATATCACTGTTTGACATTTGGTTTATCGCCATAAATAATGTGCCGCGTTGTGCAGCAGAAGTTTCACTTCCTGTGTAATTGGGAACAAAATCATCATATGAACATTTCTCTAGACGTGATAACATATTAGAAATAAAAACAAAAACATCATATCGCCCCATTTGTGCAAAAAGGTACCATGTAATATTGAAATTAGAAGGCACATGGTACCTTTTTGCACCAATGGAGCGATATTATATACATGTTAGTCAATGCGTCTAACTTAATTTCAGGTTTGGGAATGTCGCCGCTGCTTATATCGTTCGTTTCGGTAACGGCCAAACATTTTGATGGTCATGGACAATTGCTTGTCCTTTTGTCAGTTTTATCGACGGGGTCAGCAACGGGAGGATCTACCTACCCTTTCATTATTCCTTGGTTAGAGTAAGTAGGTATTAAATGTTATAACACAGGTGAAGTAAGTTTACCTAATTTTTTGTTTTTACTAAAACACAATTATATATTTCGCACAATTAAGATTCAAATTGTGTGTGATAACTAATTACCTACATACAAATATGAGATACACCTGTCAATTTTCAGTGACCTCTATGGATATCCAGGAATTTTCTTGATTTGTGGTGCCGTGTCATTGAATACATTTGCGTTGGTCATACTTTGGGCACCTGTAGAACAACCAAGCGTTAAAACTAAACAAACTGCTACCACCGGTCATCACAAAGAGATCAATCGTATAAACGTCAGTGTTGTTACAGTGCCCGATATCAGGCTGCCATACGACAACTCCAAATTCAAAATTGACGACATTGCATCAGAACGAGCAGATGACCAGACACGCACAGAAACAAATTCAAATGCAGGTGTCAATGGCACTATGCAGACAGTGGACTGCCTCGATAATAATATTATAACCGGACCCAAATCAACTGACCTCACACTACGTAGCAGTATGCATTGTCTTTTTCGGAACAAAGTGTTTATGGTCTTTGTGACTGGTTTGGCATTTTCATTGCCTATCATTAACATCTTCACTGCTTTCATCGTTGATTTATATCAAGACAGAGGTTCCACTAACAAAGAAGCTTCTTTTGGCCTTATCGCACTCAATCTGTGTGGCGGTCTCGGCCGATTGAGTCCCGGCTTCATAATGAAAATACCAGGAATGACAACCCTTGGTGTTCCAATCATTGCCTGTGTTCTACTCGGTATAGGTATTGTGTGCGCTGTGTTCGTACCTGGCATAAGTCTGTTGATTTTGTCATCTTGTGTGATAGGTTTTGCAATTGGAATACTGGTCGCATCGATCAATGTGACAACTGCGAGTCTTGTTGGAACAAAACATTTGGGAAACGCCATAGGAATCATTTGTACAATGCACGGGATCGGAACTGCAATATCGGGTCCTGTGGCAGGTAATGATAACACAAATATTTGGGAATATGTGTTTACGGTATGCATGCAAATAGATTGTGCAAGTTGTTGTGAACATAGCTTTAAATTCAGTAACACATACCTTATAACTATCTTTCTATATGAAAACATGCATAAATATGCATTTTATTTCTTTAAATAAACATGTTTTTGCAGGTTACGTTCGTGACGTCACCTCCGGTTATAAGCTGCCTCTTCTTGCGGCGTTTGGTACTGCATGTGTTGCACTAGCGTTTATGTGCATTAGTAACAAACTGCAGGCGAAGATTTCTCGCGGAGAGACATTATCAGGGGAAACTATAAACGTTCCGGTATAACTTATGTGTTTGTCGATAGATTTTCGCATACATGTGCTATAAATACCAACTACTAAATACGGAAAGAGACAAAAACTTGCCATATTGCGCAAGGTAGCATAACAAAGCATTGAAAAAGATAAAAAAAGTATTGAGGTATAAACTGCTCATGTATGTGTTTAATACAACGCTTAACATTTCTCTATTTATTGATTTATCTCTATGTTTCATTTGATTTGTTTTGTTTTAATTTAATTGTTCGTCATCTAATAAAATATTAATGTCTTTTGTTTTGTTCCTGGCTTAAACAATTATATCAGAAATTTAAACATTCGAATTCTGTTATGATCAACAATGATAATAAAATTATGGCTCTAGCACAAAAGCCCCAACAAAGTCAGCGCGCTGGTAACCGATGATTTGTGAGTGCTAGAAGAAGCAGCCGCCAACCAACTGTCTTGCCTGACAGCAGCACTACTAAACATCAAATGTGTAAGATCACTGGATTCCAGTTGATACCCTCTGACTATGGAAAACACGGAAATTATGAGACATACAGAATGGTAAAGCTGGAAGCAAAAGAGGACCAACAGGAGAGCAAAGTCGGTCTAGAAAATATTAACCACAGCATGAAGAGCCTGTTTTGAACTGAACAGTCCAATGACAGTTACCATCGCCTATCCAGAAAATTTGATTATCATCCGACTTCAGCGTTAAGGACACACATAACTAAACTACCACATTTGCCAGAGATTTCACCTCGTGCCGTCTCCAGGTGCCCCTGTGGAGAAGCCTACAAAAATGTTTGAACACATTCTTCAGGAATCCATGAACTACAACACCCCAGATAGAAAATGTATGACAAGAATATTTGAGTATGCAAGAAACGGTGTACGGACAGGTGGAGGTTATTCAGAAGACCAATCGTTTCACCATCGCATCCAGACTCCACTTGTATCGGCAATCGAGAACACAGATATTTGATTTTCATCTTGGAATTGTTTCTTAAATCCTTTTCGGTCAGAATTAAGGGCAACGGTGTGATCTGTTGCTCAAATCGTAATGGAATAAAGTATGATGAACATGTCTCCCATTCATACAATGTCACCCTCGTCTGGAGCTGAAAAGATCAACTGAAAACCAAACTAAATTTGATAATAAACATTACCGTAAGCGTCTGATGATATTTATGTCGAATACACTGTGTGTTTTTGTTGCTAAATATACACCAAGGAGATTTGCAATTCCTTTTCCATTATCAAAACCATACGCTTTTGCATCATGCGAACCGTTCGATCCAGAAACACGAATTCGTGTCTGAAATCGCTAAGATTGATAAGAACATACCAATTCATACGTATTTGTTCGTCGAACATGTATCCCATAATCAATATTGTTTTTCAAAAGAATTAGAGATGGCGCTGATAAAAATAATTTCGAAATTGAAAAAAAAATCATTGAAAAAACGAGCCCCAATTACATAACAAATTGACATAACTATGTGACGGTGCACATTCAGTTCAAGAAAAACGAGCGCCAATTACATAACAAATTGACATAACTATGTGACGGTGCACATTCAGTTCAAGAAAAACGAGCGCCAATTACATAACAAATTGACATAACTTTGTGACGGTGCACATTCAGTTCAAGCTGAATATCACTGCGTATATTCTTTAGATAAAATATTAAGATAGCTCGATTTTTCTAATCGGCATACCTCGCTGATTATCATTGATAAAGGTAAAGGAAGCTCAGCTATAAATAGGACAGCATATTCTGGGAAAAAAGATTTAATAATAGTTTAAAAACGTTAATTTTAAATGAGTTATATTCAATCCATTATATGTTTATAGATCAATGAAACAACTATGCATTTTCTGTATTGTATTTGATATTTGTCGTGATTCTGTAAATATATTGCGAATAAAAACGTGTATAATTAACGTTAAACGCGATCATGAGTGTAAAGAAAACGAATTATTTCGAACCTGCCATTTGTAAACGTTATAGCGAGTATGGTAGATAAACGGCTTAATAGCCGTACGACATTTATGAGACTCGCTCTTCTGCGTGCTCAATCATTTAGAATATTTAATAAACTTTTCAAACATAAATTACAGAGCCACATCAGTGCACACACTATGTTTGATAATTCATTCGTTTGTTGGACATTGATTGCTGTTTTAAACACATATATTTTTTATAAGGTCATATCGCGGAGATTTAGTTTACCTTACCATGGGCGAACTCACGTATTCAAGTCGTATTCGACTATGTGCTCATACCTACTTTCGGGAATCATCATGGAATTATTGCCGTACTTAACGAACAAACATGCCTATGCTTATTGAATTAGAGATAAAACAATAATCAAAAGAGAAAAATTATATGTTCATGCACATGGGCATGTGAAATCACGTCCGTACACATAACATCATTAATTTAGGAAAGGAAACAACGAAAAATAAAGTTTGGTATGATATAGATAAAGAAATTAAAGAGCATGGTGTAATTAAAGAGCATGTTAAGTTTTGAATATATCTGCTACGTAACGTATTGTTATAACCCACAAACGTTTTACTGTAACAGAACGTTTTTTTAAGCTAAGTGGTACAGAAAATAGACGTCGAATATCTTGTTAAAGATATTTCTTGTTATATTTTATCGAGAATGTTACCCGCCTCCATGTTTCGCTGAATGGGTAAAGTTCCCCACGGGTACTACTTCCCCGTACCCCCCCCCAAAAAAAAAAATTCGTACCCAATTATTTTTCGTACCCAATTTTTTTTTGTACCCATATTTTTGTTCGTACCCAACTTTGTTTTCGTTCTCAAATTTTTTTTCTTAACCAAATTTTTTTTGTACCCAATTTTTTTTGGCATAATTTTTGTACCCAAAATGTTCGTACCCAATTTTTTTCGTACCCACATAAACGATTGTGGTGATGTAGATAAACTTAAATTGATGCTTTTATTAACATCCTCTTCAAAAGCTTCGTCACACCAGTACTGTCAATACTTTGATCTTTTTAGTGAACCAGAAATACAAAATTCGCTGTTGAATACTGTATAAGTAAGGCTTGATTGGTCATTGTCGGTTCGGGAACTACTTAAATGCACCCCGAGTACGGAAAATATTCTTAAACGTATCCGTGGATTCTAACGCTATATTGGTCGTTGTCGGCTTTTTTCCAAATTAATTATGTTCATATTTATGTCAAAATTGTGTTAAATGCCCTCTATATTATCGAAACCCATACTCATAAAAGCCAGTTTTGCTCAAAGAGAATTACGTTTTGTCATCCGTAAGGCTTTTTACGACATCGGATTTACGGCGGGAATAAAACTCAGGTACAGTCTAAATTTGCCGGGTACGTTTTCCGAACCTGGGATACATTTAAGTATACTTAAAAATACCCGATGTACATTGAAGAAGTACCTAATAATGATAATAAAAAAAAAAAAAATAATAATAATAATAATAATAATAATAATAATAATAATAATAAACGCTTTATTTACAGAAGGTTACACATTAAGACAATGACACATTATACATATTATGCAGATGAATAAATACTTGTTTACAATGTGGCCTTCTTAAAATAACATACACAAATAGGTCTATAACAAGTAAAACATTCAAACAATATTTTCTTACACCTATACATAACACACATTTTGTCTTTTAGACAGACACACATGAAATAACATTGATTAGAAAATAACATGACATATCATTGATTAGAAAATAGATGTGCTTTATATTGCCTTTTAAAAGCAGAGATAGAGCATGCCATTCTTATTCCAATTGGTATACTGTTCCAGATATTCATGCTATGGTATGAAAAAGCTCCTTTCTTATAACCTGTATTTGCTTTGGTATTAACCTGAGCCGACTCTGACCAATTGAGCAATTTAGCGTGAAGTCTCCATGTATTTATTATATATAGATATTGTAGGTAGTTATTAATTGTCAGATGTTTATGTCAGGAATTCATTATTTCTATATCATTATTGAAAAGGCTTCTAAAAAGCAGACGACAATAGTGGCAAAGGGTTTTGACGTCAGATAACGCTACAATGATTGTGACGTCCATTTAAGTACATACTTGACGTCGGTACTAAAACAAAACAACGTCAATCAGTCAGCAGTAAAAGTGGACGTGTTTATTTCTACATTTGGATTTACGACAAAATAACATATTTAATAAGTTTGTAAAGAGACGAATTCGATTTCCCGCGAAGGTCCCGGTACAGTGAATCGAGCACGACCCTTGCGTCGTCTGCTCCGACTTCCTGTAAAATGGACCGCGGCCGCAAACCTCCGCAAGTAGCGCCCGTTGGGACGAAGAAAAAAATGCCAGTTGCAACAGCGGCAAAGGTATGACTTTGTTTTTGCACGTTTTATTTCCAGATAAACATTATTTGAAGCGTAATTGTAAAAGACTTCGAGTATATTCAATTTCATTTGAGCCGACTACAAAAGATTGTTTCGACGATATAAAGCTATCAAACATGTTCGTTATCTGATTGTGAATTTAGGATTTTTTTTCATATTTTCATCATCAAATGAATTAAATAGCTTTTAAGTTAAAGCTTTTGGTAACTACTTTTTCTTATTTATTTTTTCGTGTGTCCGACCTACCTACACTGTATATTACTTTTGGTATTGTTAGCTTAAGAATGTGTTTCTTATACATATCAATTTAACTTATAGTAGCCAAAACTTAGAAGTGCGAGGCAATCTATAATGAAATTTAATATATATATATATATATATATATATATATATATATATATATATATATATCTATATATATATATATATATATATATATATATATATATATATATATATATATATATATAATAAAAGTAAAAACACGTATCTGGGATTTTAAATATATATTTATTTAGCCAACGCGTTTCGCATAGCTCATCAGGGCATAATAATATTATGCCCTGATGAGCTATGCGAAACGCGTTGGCTAAATCAATATATATTTAAAATCCCAGATACGTGTTTTACTTTTATTATATAATATTCACAATCTGGATTATTACATTTTACTTATATAACTATATATATATATATATATATATATATATATATATATATATATATATATATATATATATATATATATATATATATATAATAAAAGTAAAAACACGTGTCTGGGATTTTAAATATATATTGAATTAAATATATATATATATAATCAATATATATTTAAAATCCCAGACACGTGTTTTTACTTTTATTATATAATATTCACAATCTGGATTATTACATTTTACTTATATAACTATATATATATATATATATATATATATATATATGTATATATATTTATATATATATATATCCCCTTTAGTCCAGACAGAAAACAACCAATATGTTGATTTTATAATTATGCTCCAAAATGTCGTCTCCACGCAGGATCACGAGCTGCCTACGTCGTCTGGACTTTATGGCGAGATGGTGGACCCGTCCAAAGACGGTAAGTCTTTGCCATTTTCAACAGAATCGATTCCGCTCCAGAATAACATGGTTTATAAACATGTGTTGAGTGCCGTCCCAGATTAGCTTGTGCAGTCTGCACAGGCTTATCAGCTACGACACTTTTCGCCTAAACTTGACTTTCTCTAAGAGTAAATTACACTAAAAGCGGAAAGTGTACTCATTGATTAGCTTGTGCGGACTGCTCTTGCTTATCTTGGACTACATTTAACGCGCGCGCATCAAACACCGTTTTACCAGATTTATACACAGTTGTAATCGGTTTTAATGTTGTTATGTGTCCGAAAAGTCTGAGCGTTCACTAAATAGCTCACCACGCTCAGGTATGCGCTGAGCGACGAAAATGTTGTGGATGAATGTGACTGTGTTAAGTACGATTATAGTGATGATGATGATGATGCAGGAGAAGAAGAAGAAGGCGACGATAGAGAGGACGAAATTGATGATGATGATGATGATGATGATGATGATGATGATGATTATGATGATGATGATGATGATGATGCAGGAAAAGAAGAAGAAGGCGACGATAAAGAGGACGAAATTGATGATGATGATGATGATGATGATGATGATGATGATGATGATGATGATGATGATCTCTCTCTCTCTCTCTCTCTCTCTCTCTCTCTCTCTCTCTCTCTCTCTCTCTCTCTCTCTCTCTCTCTCTCTCTCTCTCTCTCTCTGTGAAAACGGGGCTAAATTCACGTGCTTTAAGTATTTGTTTGTGTTTTTTTGGTTTAAAGTAAGTCTCTTCTCACAGAAAGTCCAGATTACGCGGAAAGTGTCGTGCCTGATTGAACTGAAAATGTCGTGCCTGATTGAACTGGCTTATCTGGGACGGCAATTTACGAACATGAATTAAGCCCAGTTTTCCCAAAGCGCAAGCATTTGTTTCATCATCACCTGACCAACCCGCCCGACCGTAATCGGTTAATCCGACCATAAGTAAAGTTTGCACAATTTATAAAACACAGCAAGGTGTAAAACGCATTACTTAATCGTTTTGTACATTTAACAACTCAAATGTATGTGTCCCAACATATGCATGTTATACACATTCCATCCCTAAACTTTTGTTCAATACATTATGGTATAAAATTACAAATCGTGTGAGATCATATCGTGGTTGATACAAATACATGTGTATCTTCGTGTATAGATTTATAGTTGTTTGCTTGTATCATTCCAGATGCTGTTACAGCTTGCTGATGTATGTAGTGTTTTGTTTTCGTTCTATTTTCAGAAAAATTTATTAGCGCTTAAAGAAATTTCTTTCTTATTGACATATCCGACATGTAGTTTCATATATAAACTGACATTTGTTATCGGCATATAAGTACTTAAGAAATATGAAGAGTGCTTGTGATGATTTCGATAACGTTTTTTTATGACGGATTTGTCGAAGTGCTTTCAATATTTTCAATAAATATATACCCTTTTGATTTACAACAAACACACACACAATAGATCTGTCATATCAAGCGGAATTTTTAAATTATAACAACAACAAACAATCAACCAATTTGTCATTTGATGCCATTTTGTTGGGTTTCGTCTTTTGTCGTGCGTAAAAGATAAATGTTTATTACCAGAAAGCATGCAGCCGCCATGACGTCATCTCAATGTACTTTAAAAGCATTGTGTCACACCGGTCTTTCTGACGTGATAATAACGTAGTGACGTAACCATCTATGTATAGAATGCTTTAAAAGAATACCATAATGGGCCATGATTGGTTATAAATAACGACGTTCGGTCGACATACGTAACCACAGGTGAAGGGCGCGTTGCCAAGTCACTTTAAAACTATCAATTTGTCATAAAACAACATTTTTAATCATATTGACAAAAAAAAATTATATTCTGATATGTTTTATATGAAAATATATAACATATCAGATTTTTTTTTTGTCAATATGATACAAAATGTCGTTTTATGATAAATTGATAGTGTTAAAGTGACTTGGCCACGCGCCCTTCACCTGTGTACGTAACAATATTGTTTGGCATATTACTTTAAGTAAATACTTTACCAAATTAATCTATCTCTTACAAATCTCTCTAAAAATTACATTGTAAAAAACACGTTTTATTTTGCAGTGGTTTACACTGGACCACTTGGATTTGGTGAGTAAAACAACTTATGCGTTATATTTAATATGTTTACAATTTTTTAATAAAACATTTGTTGGGAAAATGGAATGCTTATTTCTTGAAATGTATTAACATTTCATAATATGAGATATTAGTCTCGCTCTGTAAAGATGTGGGTCGTCCCAGATTAGCCTGTGCGTAGTGTCGCCCCAGATTAGCCTGTGTAGTCCGTGCAGGCTAATGTAGGCCGACAATTTACGCACAGGAATTAAACCCCCATTTAACAGAGATAGGCTCGAGTGTAGTATGTTCTTATAAAACTTTTTTTCTGAGCATCATGTTCGGATCCTCATTTTTTAGTTCTATCACTGAATTGCTTATGAATGTGAAAATATTTTTTGTATAGGGGAAAAAAAGAATCTATCGCCCATCAGATTTATGGTGATGCTAGCGAAAATATTTAAATTTATGTTTTGTGTTATATTGTTTTGCTGTATTAATATCACGTTTAACACTGTTCACTCTTAACAGAAAAACATCGTAATAGTTAAAGATAAAGCATTCACACCAACCTTCGCACAGATTTTCACCCAAATCTTCAAACACAACTAACACAAATCGTCAAAAAGTCTTCACACCAATCGTCACACCAATCGTCACACCAATCGTCACACCAATCGTCACACAAATCGTCAAAAAGTCTTCACACCAATCGTCACACCAATCGTCACACGATACTTATCATTAATTTTAACATAAACTTTTAAACGAATCTTCACAAAGTCGTGGTGTTTTTTTTATCCCAGGCGGAGATCAAACTTTCTGTGGACGAGACTGAGGAGGCAAATATCAAGTAAGGAGCGCCCACTTTGTTCACTTTAACCCATTTATGCCTAGTGGACTCTCCCATCCTTCTAAATTGGATCAATTTATTTCCAAAATTAGGGATGTCTAGTATAACTATTTCTATATTTATAATATTTTTTACAGAAATTCCTTTCAGCATACAGCGCAGACCCTGATGAGACGCCGCATCATGCGGCCTCTCATCTGGGTCTACGCTGTTTGCCAATGCCTTTTTTCTAGACTCATGAAAACGTTTGCACACTTATATGCGTTGACGTACGTACGCATTACAAGATTTAACATAAACTTGCATGCAAATATTCGTGTCAATATAAGTATTCACGAAGATAAGTATTATGGCAATGCCAATGTAATTGAATGAAAGACTTTATTTTCTTTCTTTAGACACCTTGTTTAAATTTCTCGACGCAAACAGAGGTATTTTGACGCTGTTACGAATTCAGAGAAATTAAAGATGGGATGTTAAATATGTTGAGACAAAATTGAAGGAGTCATTTAATCCAAAATTGCTTCACAGCAAGTCTTTACTTGATACATGTTAATGATTCAATTTTCCTAGACAAAGCTATTTCGACACGGTGACGAACTTCGAGAAGTTGAAGAATCTTCAGCAGCAGATTAACAAGAACAGCAAAAGCGGCAAACCAACAAAGAAACTTCAGGCGTGAGTACACGCCGTATAGTTACTTGAGCCGGGCTTTGTGAAAAGATGGTTTACTGCATGTGCGTAAAGTCTTGTCCCAGATTAGCATGTGCAATTCGCACAGGCAAATCGGGGACGACACTTTCCGCCTTAACTGGATTTTTGCTAAGAAGAGACTTTCTTTAAACAAAAAAGATCATAAAAGAGGAAAGTGTCGTCCCTGATTAGCCTGCGCGGACTTCACAGGTTAATCTGAGACGACACTTTACGCACATGCAGATGCAGTAAACCCCCTTTTCACAGAGCATGGCTCACTTATATTTTGCATCCGATTAATAATAATAGCATAATAGTATTGGGCAGTGTTTATGGATCTTTATAAAGCTTTGCAATAAAAGATGCACATTCTGCTTGAAACATGTGAACGCATTTCAACTTTAACTTAAAACATGTGAACGCATTTCAACTTTAACTTGAAACATGTGAACGCATTTCAACTTGAACTTTTAACATGTAAAGGCATTTCAACTTTAACTATTCGCGTGTGTTATAGTTTTCAGTGCAAAATTGCCGGCAGGCATCGATAAAAAAATTCATGCTAAATTGTGTTTGTTCATCAAAATATGTCGCTTGTTTCATTAAGGGGAGGCAAGTCGGCCAAACTATTTTATCCGTTTACGATACGTGCGGTATTGAGTTAGCTTGAAAAAGTGTGTTTAAAGCGAGATTATACGATTTTGTCAAATATAAATGAATTTATATAAATAGTGTAAAAAAACAATTATACATACATTTCAATATAAAATAAAATAAGTACAGAAGAACATGTGTCGAAAAATGCGAAATAAGCCAGATATTTAATTCTGAAATCTTAAAAGACTGTACAGCCGAATTCGCCAGCATGTATATCATGCATGCACGATGTGGATCTAAACTTAGTTTAAAGGTTCATTTTAAATTCCTGTAACTATAAATATATTCATACGACACACGAACACTCACTCTGGTCCTAAAAAAGACGAATGCTTCGGTTATTGTAGGAAAATATGTTCGTCACAATCGGCTCCGGGGGCTAATTTTGTCTTTGCTGCATTTTATGAAATTCGCATTTAAGGTATGATTTTCTTGCCTATTTTGTGTTATTGTAACATATTTTATCAATGTATTACAATTTAGTACATATAAAAATTCGTATAATCTCGCTTTAAGTGCAGACCTCTGGTAAATCTCTATTCAACATTTGTTATTAGATGTGACAGTTACGGTTATTCAGGGAATATGAACAAACTATCGAACTATTATCAAATACTCATAATGGAATATTCAAATCTGTTTAGGGTCGGCCCGGAAAAAACAGAATCGGTCGGGTTAGTAGAAACTATTTTTTCGCCTAAGTCTGATATATAAGTAAAGTGAAAATTAATTACATTTAAGGTCATTTCTCCATTGTGTCGGATTATATATTTCAGGAAAAAGGTGGAAATAGAAAACAGTGTGGTCGACAAGTTTCGGGTGATGAAAGACAGTAAGTTTACTGTACATTGCATGCTGTCATGTGATTTTAGTGTAAAATATTAGTGATTAAAAATTCACCAATCGTTGTTTGAAACGGTGAAATCTAACCACGATAAATATCCATTATTTTGTATGATTTTACATCATTTTGCTTTGTCCCGGTAAACTTATGCCCTGATGGTAAAGGAGTCATGTAAAAATCAAAGTTCAATTCAAACGGATCAAATTATAATGAAGAAAAATATGTTTTCCTTAAATTTTTGTTAGGTCCAAAACGACTGTGAGCCACGGTATATTCGTTGTACTTAACCCATTTATGGCAAGTGGACTTTCCCATCCTTTTAAATGGAATCAATTTATTTCCAAAATTAGGGATGTCAAGTATATTTATTTCTATATTTAAATTATTTCTTACAGAAATTCCTTTAAGCAAACAGCGTACACTCTGATGAGACGCCGATCATGCGGCGTCTCATCTGGGTCCACGCTGTGTGCCAAGGCCTTTTTTCTAGACGCTAGGCATAAATGGGTTAATGTGTGTGACAAACTGATTTAATAGATAAAAATGTATTGTTTAATTTTACGTCGAGGTGTAAACAAACAACAATCCAGAGTTAATGCCGATTCTTACACGGCGCGTGTCAATTTTCATACAAAGGAGAACATTGTCTATAGGTTATTCTGCAAGAATTATGGGCGGAGCCTATGCACTGAAAGCACGCGCTGTGACAAAACAAAACATGTCGATACATTTTAATGGGCGGAACTTCACATAAAAAAGTACACAAGAAAAAAAGATAAATTGCATAAATCTTTAGTAAAAACCGTGTTAGAATCGAAATAATTCGTGAACGTTATAATGTGTTGTCGAATAACCCAAGGCCTGAAGTTTAGATGTGTGGTTTCACATCACTCGTGCTTCGCACTCGTGATTTAATCCCTGCGCATCTAAACTACCGGCCGTGGGTTATTTGACAACAAACTATAACGTACACGAATAATTTCTTAAATCTACGATAACTGTTATGCAGGATATGAGCCTCGCTCTGGGAAAACGTGGCTTAATGCATGTGTCGTCCCAGATTAGTATATGCAGTCCGCACGGGCTAATCGGGGACGACTCTTTCCTCCTTTACTGGATTTCCTCCCAGAAGAGACTTCCTTTAAACGATAGATACCATATATCGTAGTGTCGTATTAATAAGTGTCATCCCAGATAAGCTCAGTCGGTCTGCACAGGCAATTCTGGGACGACACTCAACGCTTATGCATTACGCCCAGTTTTCTCAGAACGTCGCTAAATAAAATAGAGCAAACATTATAGTGAGCATACAGACGATGAAGCTGAAGGTAGCAGACGACGCCCCATGGAAAGACGCGGCCAAAGAAATCGTCGGCATGTTGAAGAATGTCCGGAGCGAAAGCGCAGACGGTAATATCTGTTTAATCAAATATATTTATTGTCAGTATCCAGTATCATCTTCTCCATTTTTCCTCTGCTCCTTTTTCTTCTTCTTTTTCTTCTTTTTTTCTTCTTCTTTTTTTCTTCTTCTTCTTTTTTTCCATTACTACTACTACTACTACTACTACTACTACTACTACTACTACTACTACTACTACTACTACTACTACTACTACTACTACTACTACTACTACTACTAACTACTACTTCTACTACGACTACGACTACGACTGCTACTGCTACTGCTACTACTACTTCTACTACTTCTGCTACTACTACTTCTACTACTTCTACCAATAATAATAATAATAACAATAATACTTTAAATACTACTAATACTACTACTTCTTCTAATACTATTACAACAACAACATCAACTACTACTACCACTACTACCACTACTACCACTACTACTACTACTACTACTACTACTACTACTAATACTACTACTACTACTACTACTACTACTACTATTACTACTACTACTACTACTACTACTAACTACTACCACTACTACTACCACTACTACTACTACTACTACTAACTACTACTACTACTACTACTACTACCACTACTACTACCTACTACTACTACTACCTACTACTACTACTACTACTACTACTACTACTACTACTACTACTACTACTACTACCACTACTACTACCACTACTACTACTACTACTACTACTACTACTACTACTACTACTACTACTACTACTACTACTACTACTACTACTACTACTACCTACCACTACTACTACTACTACTACTACTACTACCACTACTACTACTACTACTACTACTACTACTACTACTACCACTACTACTACTACTACTACTACTACTACTACTACTACTACTACTACTACTACTACTACTACTACTACTACTACTACTACTACTACTACTCCTCCTACTATTTCTAATAATAATAATAATAATAATAATAATAATAATAATAATAATAATAATTATAATTATAATAACAGCAGAAAATTGTCAATCCTGGGGACTTATATCATTTGTGAATAACTACACATGCTTACAATGCTAACACACTCGGTGGTGAATAACAACACACAGTTACATAATAATAATTATTCGATGGTGAATAACACCACATAGCCACATACTCGGTGGAGAATAACAACACATAGTTACATATTCGGTGGTGAATAACAACACATAGTTACATATTCGGTGGTGAATAAAAACACATAGTTACATACTCGGTGGTGAATAACAACACATAGTTACATACTCGGAGTTGAATATCAACACAAAGTTACATATTCGGTGGTGAATAAAAACAGGTGGTAACATACTCGGTGGTGAATAACTACACATGGTTACATAGTGGGTGGTGAATAACAACATAAAGTTACATAATCAGTGGTGAAAAAAAACATATCGTTACATACTCGAAGGTGAAGAACAACATATAGAACATACTCGATGGTGAATGATAACATATAGTTACATACTCTGTGATGAATAGCAACACATGGTACATACTCGATTATGAATAACAACACATGCTTACATACTCGGTGGTGAATAACAACACATAGCTACATACTCAGTGGTGAATAACAACACATACTTACATACTCGGTGGTGAATAACAACACATGATAACATACTCGGTGGTGAATAACAACACATGGTTACATACTCAGTGGTGAATAACAACACATGGTTACATACTCAGTGGTGAATAACAACACATGGTTACATACTCGGTGGTGAATAACAACATATGGTTACATACTCGGTGGTGAATAACAACATATGGTTACATACTCGGTGGTGAACAACAACATATGGTTACATACTGGGTGGTGGACAACAACACATGGTTACATACTGGGTGGTGAACAACAATACACATTTACATACAGGTTGGTAAATGCTAATACAGTGCTACGTATTCATTGATGAATGATAACATGTGATTTAAAACTCAGGGGTTGAATAATAACACAAAGTTAAAAACACGTTTTTACATAGTAGGTGGTATATCATAAAACATGATTAGATTCTCAAAGTTGAATTATAACACATGGTTGAATATTCATCGGTAAATAATTACACACGTTAGCTTTTGTTGAATACTCGAAATGATTCACTTCAAATCCTTGGATACTTGTTTACTTATTTATTGTGTCTTTTGTTTGTTTGTTTGTTTAGTTGTTGTGTGCCTGTTTGTTTATTTAGCCGATTATTAAAGTATTTGATTCCTATTACGTCAGTCAGTGAACTAAATCAACTGGCTCTACCTGCTATCTACAACTAAGTACACATACTTATGCTAGTTACTGCTGGCGAAACTGACCCACATGAATCAGAAGTATGTCGAGAATAGCCGTTGAAATGAGTCGCGTTCTGAGAAAACTGGGCTTAATGCATGTGCGTAAAGTGTCACCCCAGATAAGCCTGTGCAGTGCGCACAGGCTAATCATGGATGACACTTTTTGCCTTAACTTAATTAACGGTAAGGAGTGACTTCATTTAAACTAAAAATACCATAAAAGCGAAAAGTGTTGTCCCTGATTAGCCTGTGCGGGTTGCACAGGCTCATCTGGGACAACACTTTACGCACATGCATTTTGCCCAATTTTCTCAGAACGCGACTCAAATATTCGTTGTCTAAATAATCGAGTCTAAGTGATAAATAAGAGATTATTTGAAGTTGGTTATCAAGTAGACCTGTTTTAGAATAGCGGATAAAACGTATCTACCTGGTATTCATATTGTAGTATTTTTGTCACTAATATGTTAAGCAAATATGTCAAATGGTTATACCCAACAGCTGCTTTGAGAGAGTATACATATACCTGTTTAAAAACTAAATTTTAGCATGATAAAATACAAACGTCAAGATATTTTTTTAATTGCAAAATAAAAGAAGAAATAACTTTGTATGGGAATGAAAAAAACAACAAATCAGTCGACATTTTACACAAAAAATTAATAGCGATTAGTATATAATTTAAATAAGGCATTGACACGATAGACTAAAACGTTACGTATTGAAGGGTTCATTAACGCAATATTTAAAGCAAAGCAGTAGAATTTACTATATGTAACATCGTAGCGCATTGAATAACACTTTGTCGTAATCTGTCTGATTTCATGAACAGTTCAATCGTTGATGTGTTATATCCCATTTTCATAACGCCTGAAAATTATTACATTCCGGGAAATACTCTCCAACCAGCACTTGTTCATACCATTGACATGTTCGCGGTGATTCGCGTGTTCGCAATAAATTTGATAAATGACAAAAAGGACAGTAGTAGCGTAGTACACCATCTTTAAAACAGACTGTCTGACAAAAAGAACGTAGCGACTTCGAAAAAGAAAATACCAATGTGTGTCAGATATATTTTATATAGATGTGTCGTGTTCTGAGAAAACTGGTGCAATCCGCACAGGCTTATCAGGGACGACACTTTTCGCCTTAATGGATTTTCGTGTAGAAGATTTTCTTTAAACGAAAAATACCATAATAGCGGAAAGTGTCGTCTCTGATTAGCCTGTACGGACTGCACAGGCTCATCTGGGACAACACTTTACGCACATGCATTATGCCCAGTTTTCTCAGAACGCGACTCAAATATTCGTTGTCTAAATAATCGAGTCTAAGTGATAAATAAGAGATTATTTGAAGTTGGTTATCAAGTAGACCTGTTTTAGAATAGCGGATAAAACGTATCTACCTGGTATTCATATTGTAGTATTTTTGTCACTAATATGTTAAGCAAATATGTCAAATGGTTATACCCAACAGCTGCTTTGAGAGAGTATACATATACCTGTTTAAAAACTAAATTTTAGCATGATAGAATACAAACGTCAAGTTCTAAACAAGATGTGTTTGTGAAACACAATGTCCCCCTATATGATATTTGACCTTGTAAGATGACCTTGACCTTGTGAAGGATGACCTTGACCTTTCACCACTCAAAATGTGCAGCTCCATGAGATACACATGCATGCCAAATATCAAGTTGCTATCTTCAATATTGCAAAAGTATTCATAAAATAAGCGATTTGGGACACATATATTTGACCTCTGACCTTGAAGGATGACCTTGACCTTGACCTTTCACCACTCAAAATGTGCAGCTCCATGAGATGCACATGCATGCCAAATATCAAGTTGCTATCTTCAATATTGCAAAAGTATTTATAAAATAAGCGATTTTGGCCACATATATTTGACCTCTGACCTTGAAGGATGACCTTGACCTTGACCTTTCACCACTCAAAATGTGCAGCTCCATGAGATACACATGCATGCCAAATATCAAGTTGCTATCTTCAATATTGCAAAAGTATTCATAAAATGAGAGATTTTGGCCACATATATTTGACCTCTGACCTTGAAGGATGACCTTGACCTTGACCTTTCACCACTCAAAATGTGCAGCTTCATGAGATACACATGCATGCCAAATATGAAGTTGCTATCTTCAATATAGCAAAAGTTATTGCAAAATGTTAAAGTTGGCGCAAACAGACAGACCAACAGACAGACCAACAGACAGACCAACAGACAGACCAACAGACAGGGCAAAAACAATATGTCCCCCACTACTATAGTGGGGGACATAAAAACTATCTCTATGCAATTGCATGAGTACAACTATAGTGCGATCAAATGAAATTGGAACCAGATAAGGCGAACTGATTTATTAATGAATTGCAAAGACACTTCATCTAATAACGAACTATTGAATTTATAGTTTGGCGATTGCGAAATTAATGTGATAAATGCTTTGATGTGTGTTTTAAAAAGTGAGACAAATGAGATCTCTGTAAGCTGTGTCATGATACACACACGTCTTAACTAGAGTGTCTGACAATGCGCCCTGATTGCCTTCAAAGTAGATAGTACAAATCGGATTTGGAACATCGACGTAAATTCTCTTTGAATAAATAATAGCTTCTTGGTAATGTAAATGAGAATTATTCTAAGTACGTAATCACGTAGAGCTGCTCTAGAGAAGCATGTCTATTTCTCAAAAAAACTCCGTAAACACAGGAATTCGTTATCGTAAACATGTGTGGCCGCAAAATAGCATCAGAAAAATTGCATGTCAACGGAATCATGTGATATATATATAACGACATACACATCATTATAAATATGTGATGGTGCAAATCTTTATTTTCTCTCTAGAAGTTGATCAATATCTTTTATTACACTGGAAGTCATCATCAGCGCCTTGCGAACAGAATTAAATCCTTCAAAACCTGAAAAATTGGAGATATTAAAGTCAAGACCACTCAATCTAGATTCTGACGTCACAGAAGCCTGACCGATGGGAATCGGCCTTCCATTCGGCGCGCACCTATCTTGCGCACGGAACGATTGCGAAGATGGCGGAAGTGTTGAACTAGTCGTGTCAGCACTAGAGGACGGAGAATGAATTTGTACAGATCTAGGCTGTGCATTAAATTTACCCATTCACAATAAAATATCAAACCGTGGCAAACGACTCTGCCCTTTTCCACCTTGTTGAACACATCCACAACTCGCAGTATAAAAATAATGTTTTGCAAAAATAATCATTACCACGTGTTTGATGATGTTTGAATATTTGTAGTCAATTTTACCTTTTGTTTATTTCATGACGTCTTTTGATTTGTTTTGTGGTTTCCATAAATTTCCCTCTTTTTACAAAAGCCATTAAAGTACATAACTTGATAAGGTATTATAGCACACGAGGCATATGTAAATGTTGAATGCAAACTCATTGATTTGTGGTTTAGGTTTTCTATGATTTGCCAACTTAACTTATCCTTAATTTAACATTACCTAGTAATCTCAATACAGAAATCAACATACTGAGGGCACTGAAGTTGCTCATTGTTGCACTAGGCAAAAATCATTACTTACAACAGACAGAAGCAACGTAAAAATAAAATGAAACAATTAAGATTCAAAAAGTTTTGCCTAGAATATGTCCAAATAAAATTCCTTTCAATTCAGAATCACAAATGTAAAATAATGCCATATTCATGAATGGCCTCGCAATTACGAGATCATAGAAATGCATACTGAAACTATACTGCTCATAAAAGTGCACCAACAACAAAATAAAAAATTTGTGCAAAGCTGCTTTCTAAACTTTACACTGTGATGAGTTGTCAATTAGTTGCTGTTAAAAGATGAAACCAAAAAAAATCTGTAAAATTTCGTTTACGAGCCAGGACTTTTTTCTTTCTTTAGCAAGGACCTTATAAAGGCCGCTTCCCTTCAGGCAATTTCATAAAAATTATGCAATTTTCCCCAAATTTCAAGCTTACTTTGGAAAATGTCTTCCCCTTTTCCAGTAGTGTGGATAAATATCCCCACAAAATGAAAGGCCAGTCCCTTTTTCCAAATAAAGAAAAAAAGCCCTGCGAGTACACCATACTTCACATGTAGATATTTAATTAATTTTGTAAAAATACTGACAGAGCAAATACTTTTGCAGATGTACTTTAAATCATGATATATTCTACTGGCTAAATATCAGCAACACATATTGTAACAACTTGAATAGTGACTTATACATATATAACTTGAATAGTGACTTATACATATATAACTTGAATAGTGACTTATTCATATATAACTTGAATAGTGACTTATACATATATAACTTGAATAGTGACTTATTCATATATAACTTGAATAGTGACTTATACATATATAACTTGAATAGTGACTTATACATATATAACTTGAATAGTGACTTATACATATATAACTTGAATAGTGACTTATTCATATATAACTTGAATAGTGACTTATACATATATAACTTGAATAGTGACTTATTCATATATGTATTAGCAACACAACCCAGATAAATCTGAATGTTATACAAATGTTCAGCAATTTTTAATTACCAGCAAAATTGAATTTCTGTGATTTAAGTGGATTTTTTACCATTGTTGTGCAACTGTACCTTATTTATTCACACAGCCCATCATGTAATCATATATAATTGGGCTATCCTCTGTGAAAAAGGGGTTTAATGCATGAGTGTAAAGTGTCGCCCAAGATTAGCCTGTGCAGACCGCACAGGCTAATCAGGGACAGCACATTCGGCCTAAACTAGATTTTTTGCTAAAATGAGACTTCCTTTAAACAGAAAATATCATAAAAGCAGACAGTGTCGTCCCTGATTAGCCTGTGCGGACAGAGCAACACTCAATTGTATTTAAAAAAAAATTCTAACTAAATATTTCATTCTTATTTGAAAGACTTATTTTGGATATGAAGGAAACCAAAATTATTTTAGCCCAAAAACGTTAACATTTAGATATATTAACGTCTTATGTACCTTCCAACAGCATAGTCCAAGTGACGCAGGCATGTTGTCCTCTTGTCTCACATGTGCAAGAAACCTGTTGGCACGCTGGATCAGGGACCGCACGCAGTACTTGCTGCCGGCAGAGGTCACAGGGGGCGCTTTAAGAGAGTAGGTGCGTTCTTCCAACTGAAAATGAATGTGGTGGCAATTTTCTTACATCAGGGTGTGATTTAAGACACAACCTGAGTGGAGGAAAATTCCATTACCCTCAACCATTTAAGTATTCAATGAAACTTTTCAGTTGCATAAACATCCAGGGAAAGTAAATAATTATTGGTAAAATTATTTTGACACTTAAAGGGATCAAATTGGCTAAATGGAGAAAAAATCACATCCTGGTTACATGGAAGTTTTGTTTGCTCATGGCTGTTGCATTTATTTTTGCAATATTTTAACAGTATTTCAGTTAAACTACATAGGTCCCTCAACCTGCTCACACTTTTCAAGGACAGGCCTATCAGAATAAAGCAGTTAACATGTACCAAGTGCACTTCTTGATACAGAGGAAGAGTCATAGAATAATTTCACACTAACAAACCAACAGTTATTTCCATGAGTTTTGGAAGAATAGGGGACCGTTTCAATAAACATCGTAGTACACATTTACGATACGATACATTTTTCGAAGATCTATTGCTCCATATCATTTGATTAAAAATTTTCAGTACTTAATTAATTACATTGGCATCTCAAGCGCGGTATATAATTGATGAGCATGGCGAGCTTGTTCGTCTACTTATTAAGATTACAAATTTCTCTCGTAAGTTTAAATTGTTGTACGATCGTTTATGAAATGCTGCCCTGGTCAATAATTCTCATGATATACTGACCTTGTTCCCATGCGCTATAATATGTTGGAAGAACTGGCCAGTCATGCCCTGCGATACAAGCACACTGCCATCCCCTGGGTACACTTCCACAATCTTGGTTGTTTGTAGCCTCACAATCCTGGTATAGAAATAAAGGGTGATATTGAAATAGTCCAATAATTGAGTAACAGTTTAGACAGGCACATAAATACACATACTTTAAGTAGCCATCTATAAAGCTGTCGGTAGAAGGGTTCAACAAAAATGTCTGCTTAGAACAAATGATCAGCAAGTCTGGGCAAAAAATGTTACTAGAAGAGTGTTAACAAAGTTTCACTCTATCTATATAGGAAAACAATCATGCCGCCTCATGGCTGTGTTTTTCAACTGACCGGTTTATATATCATTTAAATTAAAAAATGTAGAATTTTTTTATGAAGATTGGGAAATAAACGTGACCTCTAGGATGTTCAAAATGTTATACTGTAGCCATATAAGGAAAGCTTCCCCAGTCCGTGGCTGCAATATTTTTCAACAGACTGGAACCATTTTAAAAGTTGGCATATATCATCAGAACAAATGTTTTGAGCAACTTTCGTGATCAACGGGTAAAAAATTTGACTTTTAGACTGTTCACAAGATTTCAAGCGTCAGATAAGAAAACTGACCCACCCTATGGTGGCGATGTTTTCCAATGGACCGGGAGCATTTTTCAAACTCAGCCAAGATATAATTTGGACAAACATTCTGAGAAATGTACAAGAAGATTCGGCAATAACTGTGACCTCTAAAAAAAACGCACAATTCTCTGGCAGCAATGTTTTTCAAACAAGCAGACTCATGTTTGTTACCCAGTTTGAACTCTGCCAAGATATTATTGAGGCTAATGATGTTACCAAGTTTGAACTCTGCCAAGATATTATTGAGGCCAATGATGTTACCAAGTTTCATGAAGATTGGGCAATTAATGTTACCACTTGAGTGTTCACAAGGTAAATGTTGAGGACAAACAACAGGCGTGGAATGACCTACGACACATGAGTAGAGTTATTAGAAAACTGGGCATAATGTATGTGCGTAAAGTGTCGTCCCAGATTCGCCTGTGCAGTCCGCACAGTCTCATCAGGGACGACACTTTCCGCCTAAATTGGATTTTTGCTAAGAAGAGATTTTATTTAAATGAAAAATGTCACAAAAGCGGAAAGTGTCTTTCCTGATTAGCCTGTGCGGACTACACAGGCTAATCTGGGACGACACTTTACGCACATGCATTATCCCCAGTTTTCTCAGAACACTACTCAAATGGGAGACAAAAGGTGATCCCAAAAGCTCGCCATAAATATGTTGTGCAGTGCCTTGTTAGCAAAAACAGAAATAAAATGGACGAAGCTCTGATGATTGTGAAATACATACATTTAAACATGTTACTGATGTAAATTTATGATATTAAGGATGTATCATTTTATATAACCATAAGGGAATTTAACAAAAAGTGCAGTTACATCATTCCACAAAAATTACTTCAACACTAATACTGCACAATTTAAAAGGACAACTCTGTGTAGAATTCCCACAATTGTATGGCACACAATCAAAGGGAGACTACCATGTATGTGTTTAAATTAAACTAATCAACACTTACATGCACAAAATTTAGGGAATATTATTAGGCTATTTAACAGCATTTTGTACAATACAGCTATACATGCATATTTGTATAAGAACAAAGCTGACAATCTAAATTTTGAGGGGCAATTGGCGTGCCAAATGTGTGTATGCACGCTGTGTACAAATATATAAAAGTACTGTACACAATGCTGTAAAATTATATTTTTATTACATCTATTTCATGCTTTGCGTAACATTTAATTCCATTAGCCAAGTCAACTATTTATTACAAGGTCAGGTCCACTCATTTATTAACATTGAGTGATGTTACATGTAGCTGCAAACACAGTGTTTCTTGAGAAATAAGCCCTGTGAGAATACTTATTTATGAAGAAAGTTGTTTCTAAATTATTTCAATCATATTTATTTTTAAGCCATATTTTGGTAGCTCTGCAATTAGTCTGGTTTCTACTTTTTGTCTACTAAATTGACTCAGGAATGATCCGAAATGAATTTTCAAAACTGGACGGTCCACATACAGAATATATCAGACGCATGTTCATCCTATATGGTGAAATATTGGAAAGCCATGTGGTTCAAATTGCAACATCTGATTGGATGACATAAAAAGGTTCATAACCCTTTGCATGCTGGGAAATTCGTCGTCTGCTTAAATGTCGTCTGCTGAATTTCTAAAATTAGCTATTTCTTTAAAAAAATATCAAAGAATACTATCATAATAGCGAACAGATTGGATCCTGATGAGATGCCACATTCTGTGGCGTCTCATCTGGATCCAAACTGTTTGAAAAGGCCTTCAAAATTCAGTTCCAGCACTGAAAGAGATAATAATACTCTGAAGTGCATGAATGATATACTTGCATAGATTGTGTTTATATAAACACAATGTTAAATGAAACTACACTGTTGTTTTAACCCTTTCAGTGCTGGAACCGAATTTTGAAGGCCTTTGCAAACAGTTTGGATCCAGATGAGACGCCACAGAACGTGGCGTCTCATCAGGATCCAAACTGTTTGCTATTCTGATAGTATTCTTTGAAAAAAATCGAAGAAAATGCTGATTTTAGAAATTCAGCAGATGACATTTTAGCAGACGACAAATTTCCCAGCATGCAAAGGGTTAAAAATCATCAAAAGCACCTCATATGAAAGGCACATCACTAAATTATTTGACATTACTTAAAGAGACACTACCCAGTACTTCAAATTCAGTCTTGAAAGACAACACCAACCTGTAAATGACGCCATCAATGAGGATCACTTTGAGACGTCCCTGGGACAGAGTTGAAGGGTCTTCAGCAGGATTTTTGCCATCATCGTACACATTTTTCCCGAAGACCTTGTGCAAATGTTGCCCGGGGCAGGAAAGTGGCAAGGGATCTGGGACCAGGGACATGCAGCACTCCTTGCGATTGATCTTTCGAAGGGATGTCGGGTCAAACTGCTTATTCAAGAGACTGCCATTTTTATCTGAAAATATCAAATAAATGTACAAGACCTACTTTGACATTCCCCAAATTAGCAATTGGCTACTTATAATTGATTTTTTGTCTTCTTGAAACGCCATAAAACAGACAAAATGAGAATTTCTAAAACTTGAAGTTCTACAGTAAATATGGCTTCAGAAAAATTTGAGTTAGGGGAGGGTTGCCCTGATTTATAAAATGATATATGTTGTAGTTAACACCATGTTCTTTTATGTTCTATTGTATCGATATTCTCTGCTTGCACTGGCCCCCATGCAATACCCTAATCATTTAACCATGATTTTCAACATTTTTAAAACCTGGTAAAATGAAAATAAAAGACAGTACCATACACAATTATACATACCTGGTGAAACTTTCTGAACACCCTTTTCTGCCAGATCTTTTGCCATTTTGACTGTGTTTCTCAAATACGCTGGGCACTCGTCACACGAAACGTGTCGTGTCAGCCAAGTGTAGCGATGTCTCGTCTTTGAACTACAGTCCACCGTCTTTTGGTTCAATCCTGTCTGCGCCCCCGTTTCCTTCAACCCTGTCATCAGAGCCCGTTCAAAGCAAACATTATCCTGAAGTGACATGCCTGCATGTTTACGTTGATCCTCAACCCAACATGGAACTGATATGGGATCATGTTTCTGAGGTAAAGCAGCCGACTCTGTGCTACGGTTCTCAATTTTGTTTTCATGACTCGTGTTGATGCCAGCCTTTAGAGGTTTCGTGCCAAACTGCTCACACAGAAAACTTCCCTCATAGTTATCCCCACAAGCCCTTTGTTCTAGGCCCTCCGTCGGAGTAGAAAATGGCCTGAACTTCGCATTATCATCGGTTGAGGCGTTATGCAGCGTAAACGGACTACCACTTCCAGCACTCAGGGACTGTGGACTGTCTGCGCAACTTGCTTGAGTTATCGGTGAAAGATTTAACCCCTCACCAATTTGAATATTCTGCTTCACAATATCTGGTGTGAGAGATCTATGCTTAGGATTTATATCAATGTAACGTCCTTCAATCTCTGTTTTTTCAGCTTTTACAACACAGTTTTTCACATGTGTATGACCTTCTAGTTCATTTATCTTTCCAGTATTTAAATCATCGACCTTCTTACGCGCTTCAATTCCTTTTCCAACTTTCTTTTTATCGTCACTGAGGTGGGACAGGTAACAGATGGTGAAATCTTGTCTATGAGGGGAGAGTACTAAACTTGCAAATTCGTCCTTTGACGTTATCGCCACACTACCATCTTGGCAAACCTCTGTGCATTCTTCTGTCACTTCTTTAGGCCAGGCTATCTCAGGAATGTTTGCGTACAGGTCCTGTGTTCATAGGAAATATGATTTAGTAAGTCTAAACATCTTAATTTGCATAATGCATGCAACAGGATTGGAACACAAGTTTTATAACATTATAAGGTTTCTCTTGAAATAAAGTACTGTTTACAAATTAAGATAATCAATCAATTTCCTTGCTTCACAGTGATGTGACGTCATTACTTTAAGGTCATGACCTTACCCAGTTTAACCTTGTTTTTATACTTGGAAAAGCATTCAATCCATAGAACATTTTTTAGTTTCAGTGCATTTTCATTTTTTTATCCAAAGACAATACAAATATTTGAAGGGTGAATAGCGTGGGCCATTAAGGGAAAATCAAAATGTCCTGCTCGGAGAGTGATCAGAGAGAAAACCTTGATTAACATATTCAATACCTGTTAATAAAAATCACAGACAGATGTTGGCCTTCAAAACAACTGGGCAACTTACCACAATTTGATCTTGTTCCAACAATTCCTGACACAGAAACGGGCGTTCTGCAAACCTGCAACACAATTTTGATTGCTAAAATTATTGAATAGTTACTCCTTTTTCCTATTTATTTTATTTTGGAAGTCATAAGTACTTCACAATACTGGAATACAAATATTGAGATGAAGAAACATCACACTAACCAACTTGTGCGAAATCTGCGCAATTAAAATGAAAGTCAAGCAAGTGAATATTTTAAATACCTATATCGGTAGTCACACAAGAAGCACATTTTCACATTAAAATTGGGGCAAGAGCTCTCAAAAGTTAGCCTCAAGACTGAAATTATTATTACTTCTAGATATACATGTAATAAAACATCATCATTTGAACAATAATGTGTTTACCTGTTTCTAAAATCCAGCGCAGCTAGTAACAAGTCTTTAAATTGACTAGTGGCATACTGACATCTTTGTTGTACAGACTTCAGCCCTGAAATTCAATTGTTACATTTTTTACTTTTACAGTAAATATAAAAAATACTAATATGAACAGCCATTTTATGACTTTTAACTTTAAGCTTCTTGACATTGAATTGGAACAAGAGTGTCCATAAACCTTCACAAAGATGGATATTAAAATGTATTAAATTAAAAAGGAATTTTTTTTACATAACAGCGTTCTTTATGACCATTATCACATTGAATAATATGCATACAGAATGTTCATTAGTTTAGCATTGAATATAATTTTTCTGAATATGTGTGTACAAACTGCCTTGAAAACTGTCTATTCATATTAGACGTAACAGTCCCTTACTGACTAATACATGTACTACAAAGCTGAAATGAAGCAAAAATACAATTGTTAAAACTTACATTGTGAAATAGTATTACAGTATAAACATACCATGTACAGGGTGAGCATCTTGCATGCAGTGATGTGTGAATGATGAACCGCAGGGAAGGACGTGCAACCGAGACCCATCAGAGTACCTCACCTCCGTAGCATCATTGCTGTACAGCACCATCATTGTGGGACGCACTGGCATGATGAAAACTGAAAGATTTGGGTTCTCTTTTTTAGGCAGCTTTTTTTCAGATGTTTATAGTTCAGAAAATAGGCTATGTAATCAAATTGGATTTCAAGATTCACAAGATCAAATTTTGTTAAGAATTTTAACAACAAGAAACCGTCGGAGATGGGTGATGCTCCCCAAAGGTTTTTTTTGTCACAATATTGCACTATATATTCAGATAAAAGAAAACGTCTTGAGGGGCATTACTTTGTACAAAACAATACGATGGATGGTTTAGCAATTTAAAAATTTCAAAGGGCCATAACTCTCTGAATAAATCATCTAACCAAAACGCATAAATAACATGCGCATCTCCTAAAGGTAGTTAAGCTTCGCATAAAGCTTCATTGAGTTCCAGTCAGTAGTTGGGAGGACAAGAATTGCACAATATGTACAGTTTATAGAAAATTTCAAAGGGCCATTACTCTGTGAAAAATCATCTGCCCAGAACCAGCTGATAATATGCACACCTCCTGGTAGTGAAGCTTCCCATAAAGTTTAATTGAATTACGGTCATTAATTGTTGAGAAATAGCCTGGACAAAAATTGTGCACGGACGGACACACACACGGACAGACAAAGCGGCAACTATATGCTCCCCCCAAAAATTTTATTGGGAGCATAAAAATGACAGATTGCACACAAACCATCACACAACTACATGTAAAAGTGTTTATTATTTTTTAAGATTTACCCCACTTTGCCCAGATTAAAACAAGGCCTTGTTTTTTGTGAAAATGCTTCATCACAATTATAAGGGCTCTATTCAGGAGTGGAAACAAGTTTGTTTAATAAGATTTGACATTGTGACCTATATTTTGACCTCACTTAATCAAGATTCTTACTTGACCATGATAATGTCAAGATACATTATATATTCTAGCCTGGTTTCCTAAAGATTTTGTAAAGACTTTGTCATGAGAACAGTTTTTCAAATATTTTTTATTATTTAACCTGGTCAGGAAACAAAAATAATATTTTGAGGCACTTGACTGTAGGACAAGTTCCAGTCCTTTTCCACTAATCCTTTTTTATTTGTACTACTTCGCACGGAATTGTTCAATACATCATGTAAATTGATCATGTTTAGCATCTTTTAAGATGACAGTACCAGACTTCCCACAAACTGTTGGTACGACGGACAAGACCAACATATTTTGAGATGGTCTTTTAATTATTCAAAAATTACCTAGGCCTAAACCGGAGGGCCCATCTTCATTATTCTCAAAGTTCCTACATGATTGTTTTTAATTAGATCACATTAGTATACAGCTAATTGAATTTTCAGTTTGGTAAAAAAAATGTTTTGGTTCAGGGTACCCGACCGACCCTATTTTTTACCCCCAACCCTAACATTGTTTTGGTCAGCGGAAAAAATCCGATAGCGATGTTTTTCGCCGGTACGGTACAGTACTAGTTTTACCTATAGGGCATTGTATCCAATAACGACAAATCCATTTGTTTACGCTTTATAAACATTCCGGCGTCCACGTCTCTAAAATTGGCGATACACATCGCAAATTGTGACCACACAAAAAAATTCATCTCAACACAAATTGGTTTCCAAGTAAAAGATTCATACCAAAATATTTGCTTAAAGTCGATGTTAACATGGTTAACACAAGGAAGTACTGAATTATTCACTACTAAAATTGTCCGTCAGTGTTCACATTACCCGGACGTTTGCATTTTGGTAGATTCTGTTCCAAACACTGCTTATTAAAACAGGAAAATGTTAGATACGAAAACATCAATATATAAAATATCTGATGCAGGGCTCGAATTTAACATTTCTTTCTACTAGCAAAAAATTGCAAGCAGCTTAAATACCAGCTCGCAAAATCAAAAACCATTCTCGCAAATTTTGCTGGAAACATAAATAAAAGCAAGTTTGGACATTAGTTTAGTACTATTAAAACTAAATAACATATGACATCAACCACAAGTTTTGGTGTTTTATATGAAGTTATTTTTCCCACTTTTTCACTGTTTTCATGGAAGAATTTACTTTCCTTTTTTTTCTCTCAACTCAACGGTTAACTTTACTTTATATTTCGTATTGTTATTTCAATCTGTAGGCAAAAAGAAACTAGTTATTGTTCGCTTCGACGACATGGCTGTTCAGGTTTTTTGTCTTTTATAGTGAACATGTGTGGATAATCGACTGTTTCATTATCTTTGTACCAATACCATCTGCATATATGTACTATAAGTATACCAGTCTACATACAAGGTGCGAGCTTCCACATATGGGTATTCGGACGTTCTATTAATTGACCTGCGGTTTAGCATTGAGCGCATTTAGCAATATAACTCTTTTTTTTCACTATTTCTTCACTCGCAAAAAAATTATAGTGGCTTCAAACTTAACTCGCAATCTGTATTTTTCACTCGCATTTTGCGAGTGTGCGAGTGTTAATTTTGAGCCCTGTGATGTCTAACACCGATTGGAATAAATCAATCAACTTATTTCAAAATAAGTCAAAATTTAGCGCATCTTAACTACAGAAAATAAAAATCTATTTTTAGCACATTATGCACATATCTCTCTTCTGTGACTTTTCTAAAGTTCACCAGTGACTTCCAAATTCAACCTTACACTACAAAATAAATACTGTTTACTTTGCGATCATTTTCGCCGTTTTTACACAATCTTGGGACCTGAGTGCACTGTTATGAAGTAGGAAGCGAGACAATTCACCCCCAAGACAATTCACCCCCAGAAGACAATTCACCCCCTAGACAATTCACCCCTGCTCCCTGGACAATTCACCCCCATATAGTTAATGTTTTTGTGTTTTTTTTCTGTTTGTTTAGGATTTAGTAATTATGAATAACTGTTTTCTAAGGATAGTTATTTGTATTCTATTATTTTTTATAAAGATCTAATAAAAGCACATAAAGATGTTCTTAGAATGTCTTTCTTTTTTTCCATAAAATTACTTGCAATTGGAACATAAGTGTGCTTTTTATCTATTGATGTTTGTTTTTATTATTAACAACATATTATTATTTTTTTATGACATTAAATATTTGATTATGTGTTTTTGTCTTATTTAATAATGTTTTTTATTAATTAAAACAGTTTATATTTGTAAAAGGTGTATAAGTAATAATGGTATTGGATAGATTATTTGGAAATAATCCAATGTTTTTTATTTGATAAGTTATGCAAGATTTCGAAATTTTCATAATATTACTATATTTATTTTTAAATGGGAAATATAATAATAAAATATCTGTCACATAATCACTCTACAAAGTAACAACACCTAAAAACAAGAGCACCGCCTTACATGGGTCTCTGTGAATCCACTCACCATTTCACCATGTACATATGTTACTGACAGAATTCGCAAAAGGCAAATATGTACTACAAAATAATAATCATTTGAATATGTGATAAATGTAAAACCTTTATGAATATAAAAATACATTGTATTTATGGATGAAAAATGAATACATGATGTGTTCTCTTATGTGAATTCTGTATGCAGGTTAGCATTAGTACAGAGGGTTATTAAAAGGCAAAAGATGCATAAAGAGCTATCATTCCTAGCTCGTTATGCATCATGAAATGATGAATAATATACAATGACGTAACACCCCATGTGCAATGTTAATCATTTGGTCAGTGTATAAACAATCATTGGTGCATTAACTGATCCTTTTTCACCCTGAAATCAGTCGACTGGTTAAAAAAAGTATGAAAAAACAAACAATACCTACCCTCCTACATTTTTCTGGCCTTGTTCACTGAACCAAAAGTATTTTTTTGTTTTTTACCTTTCAATAAATAAACTTAACATTTAAGTCCAACTATCAATAAGAAAAACAATGTTTGAATAAAAGAACATGTAAAATGGAATATTTTATATGCATGTATATCATTCATGCCAGATGTCCTGATCTTGGCGGGACAGTCCTGATTTTCGGCTGTTTGTCCCAATGTGACACAATTTGTCCTGACATTCGTACAAAATGATGTTCTATATGGTCACAATAAAATTCACTATTCAAGCTCCGTCTGGCTTAAAATACCAATGCTAATCCCTTTATGGCCCCCTAATTAATAAACCATATCTACTAGTCGAGTGATCCAGTGTTGATTTTGACATTTTATCAGTGCTCTATCGGCAATTTATTGATATTATCGGCATTCACACCATGGTGTTTGTATAATAGGGTCGCTAATTGCTAGCGATAGATGCATCGAAGTGACGCAGACTGCTTTAGTTAATGGTCCAAATAAAGTCCAAATATTCTATTAAGCGGTATTCAGTGCATTATACCACCTGAGACAATAAAACCTGTCAACACACCAGTTTTGTATATCAAACAAATTGAGCGCTGACCGATACAAATTGATCATATAAATTTTCTTTCTTTTGTTGCTGATTTTCAGAAAATAATTTGTACCTATTGCATCAGTCTAAATTTAGAGTTAATTGATGGTTGGTTGAGTAAAACAGTGCTATGCGGGCACATCGCGTTGAACGATAATGCATGCCTCTGTCCAAGATTGAAGTCAAATAGAGGCAAACCCTACATTTCACGTTATGGATTCATCCCCATAGTGCACATGTGTGTTTACTTCCAGAAAAGGTGAACGTCTGTGTTCATGAAATTTGTAAACACATTTACTGTCAATATTTGCCAGAAATTATGAGGTTTTGTAAGTAATATACATATTACTGACTACAGTAAAGGTGGCATGAGTGATCGTTATAGGTGTCCCGCTTTTTTATCAAATGTCCCGACATTTTTAATGGAATGTCCCAATTTGGACCTGAACATTCAGGGTTTGACACTTAGGCACGTCCAACAGATATTGTCTAGTAAGATCGGTGGTCGGGCTAGTAAAACTGCGGGCTAGCTTGTCCGACTGGTCATACATAAATTTAAAAAAACCTGTACTGATTCATATAACTATAAATAACTGCTGTGAAAACCTTAACTTTTAATGTGTAAAATTACTCTTGTATCCGTAATTTACATTACATACAAACAAAACAAGTATATTTAAATAAACGCGGAGCATTCACATGATTCATCGCTATTTATAGACGCAAAGGAGAGCTTCCTGCAGAAATTGCTTTTTTCAATTGGTCAAGTTGTCATGAATATTAATGATTTTCTGCAGTGTCGTAAAACTGTAGAGCATGATTTTACGACTGCTATCGAAAATCGGTATCGTCAATGTAAACATTTTTGCGTAGCAGCAAACAAGATAATGTAATTTAAAGAATGGCTTTGTTTAAGTTCGGATTTTTGTCCGACAAATCAGTTAATAAAAAAGAATCTGACGCTTCACTGACACGAAACGTAAATATGAAGAAACACGAAAACGTCAATTTTATCCTAGTTAAAATCGAGTCAGTTCCCATGGCTTGAATTCGACGAAGAAAAGCAAAAAAAGGGTTATTTTATTGTTTTACTCTATGTATAAAAAATCTGGTGTTCACTGATTAAACAGTAACATGACACAATTGTGTTCATTTGCTATGTTTTTTATGGTCTAGTAGACATCAGGTTTGGGCTAGTACATTTTAAGAGGAGCTTGTCTGACAGTCTTGCTGTAAAAATAGTTAATGTCGAACCCTGACATTTCTAGCATGTATGATGTATACAGAATATAATCAATTGCAAATATGCCATGGGGACATGTACTTGATGAAGGCAAGACGCGAAGTGCTCTTTTAAACTTTGCAGTTTTCTAATCAAAGCTCTTATGAAGACAGTAACAACCATCAACACTTAACTATAAAAGAAAGTTAACACATGTTGTCCGATTGTGCTCAAATCTCCCGATCCAGTTAAAAGTTTAAATGTCAAAGCTGTCAAAAAGCTGAAAAGGCCAAACTGGCGCAAGTGTCGCGAATATATATGACAACCTGATAAACCGCCTTACCAAAAGTATTCCTATACGAAATTCAAATAATTGTTATCCGATAATAACATTTGTATTTATATAGCAATTCATTAATATACTTTGATGTGCCTATGGTGCTTATTTTTTTAGAAAAGGCACCGTGTCCTATGTAAACAAACAAGTTTAAAATTGTTCCCGAATATTGTTTAGAGTTTTCGGTCTTTTAGGTTACAAACAACTAAATGTTTTTTTAATAGACCATGCATTTTTATTTAATTATTACAAATCCCTACAAATAACCAAATGTACACTAATATTCAATAATACTTCTTTCATTGACTGTTCATTTTATTCCATTTTATTCATTTTTAATACAGAAAGTCTGAACGATATTCGGCCCATAGGCAGACGGGACAAACGGATAAAAAGAATAAGGCTTCATATGTATGTATCCAATACCAACGGCCTATCAATTAGTGTTTACTTCTTCAACCGGTATACATGTAGAGTATCGGCGATATATTTAAAATACAACGTATAAAGATGCTGTTGTTAATGTTTTTGTCGTAGATGTCTAATCCCTTTACAACAAAATACTGACTTTATGGATTAATATATTTACATTATGAGATGTAAACAGTCGTTAATCTGCTGGACTACTGACATCCTCAGTCGAGAGCCACCGATCACTGAATGTTTCGACCCATTAATCGTTAATTCATTAATTGTTATTTGTATGCCCCCGAAGGAGGGCATATAGTGATCGGACAATCCGTCCGTCTGTCCGTCACACTTTGCGCTTAGGTTTCGAAAATTCTCATAACTTCTATGTCGCTTCAGATAGCAATTTCATATTTGGCATGTGTGTATATATGGACATGGCATTTCCATACGCACACAAATTTTGACCCCTGTGACTTAGCTTGACCTTGAACTTAGGGTCCGCGTTTAGGTTTCGAAATTTGCGTTTAGGTTTCGAAAAAAGCTCATAACTTATATCGTAATATCGTAACATCGTAATATCGATATGATTACTGTAGAAATATATGCTTGTTATTGTTAGTTACTGAAATCCTATGTTTCTGAAAATTACTGTAGAAGTATTTTATTCCAAATGCGTTATGACATACTATTATAAACTGTGCGTGTAAATTCACGTATATATATTATTTTAATATATTATAACATTTTATTGTGTTGCTTACAGAAATAAAATTGGACTGTCTTGGCAAGATCGTTTTTTCTAAATTAATATCATCAAATCACCAGGCAAGGAATATATATATAGATTTAATAATTAGGGCTAAACACAGAAATAGAAATAACATTATATGAATAACATTAAGCGCACGAAACAAACATCGAAATATCCTAAAAGATCCAAAAGATCCCGAGTAAGAAATAAAAGTTAATCGGTAGTAAATATATCGGATTAAACATGTAGATGCGTTTAATTGGACTGTAGCGGTGACATGTTTATGCGACGCACTGGGTATGTCTCATTCGTGAGTCAGAGAGCAACTAAAAAGATTTCAGCAGTAACGTCCACCTGTTCCATTAACAATTGTGGATATACTCTATAAAGCTTTTTGATAGTGTGCATTTCGATGGACAAAAAAACAACAACACACAAAACCTACATTTCAATTGATTAAATTTCAACTAATCACGAATTACCCGGTATATATTTTCGATTTGACAACTTTGAATCCAGAATCATTAACAACGCATCGATTTATAACAGTTCATGTAAAACGCATCATTACTATAGCATGGCCGAATGTATTTTATGGTAAGGTCGATGAGTATTTAAACCTGCCCATTTGAAAAAAATGCCTATCCAGTTGTAATTGGAGAACAGAATAATGCCACACAGCGTATTTCTACCTGCATTGACAATAATAGCTGATCTTGTAATTTGACACTTTACACGTTAAGTATAAACTTGATTGGTAAAGTTGGAAGCGCGATTTCAGCCTATACAACGGAAATATTTAATTCAATAGTTGTTTACATTTACAATTGATACGATCAACAAATAAGGATAAAATAGCGGTGTGTTGCTCTCGTGTAAGACAAATGTTTATCAGCCAACTAACTAGACCTTGTATAACATGGCGGAGAATTCAGATCAAGAAGAAAATCACTCTTGTGATGAGTACCGTTGTTTTGTTCTTCGTGTATTGGAAGTTTGGCACATTTAATGGTAAGTTTAAGGGTTTGTTTGCGCATATATACATGTCTGTATTATATGATCACAGCTAAATATTTAATTCGCACACAACCTAAAATATCTACTCATGTCGTCGTATTTTGAAAGTTGATCCTTAGCAAGCAGAAAATAAAAGTACAGTGTTCCATTGTCGCTGATTTAGATTTCAAATGTGGGCATACATGTGTTTATTGACGGAAGAAAGTAACCGTTGTCGTGGATTTTGTACAGACTACTTCTCCGCGAAGTTCAACCACGTGAATGTATACAATGTATATCAACAACAATGTTGCTGATTTTATATCACGGTCGTAAATGAAATATGAATCGACATTATAGGCGTGAAAAATCAGGGTTTGTCAAAACACAGGTACCCTTAAACCGACCTTATCATAGACCTTTGACTTAAAGTGATATTATGGGCATCTATCAGTTGATAGGAGTCTATCTCAACCGTTGTTTCTTTTTGGTGTTTTTACTTCGTAAACACTTATGTTTGTAATGCAGCATCAACATATCAAAACAATATCTCGGAAAGAGAAAAATAATGCATTTAAATATCAACCGTACTTTCGTTTTGACAAATGACGACAGAAATAATTCGATTTACGATGTGAATCTAAAATTGGTTTTAGTGCAGATTCGTTCATACGACACAACGACACTTTTTTGTTTTACGGATCTATGTCGGTGTTTAAAATTAAATAATTGCTTAAAGTGATATTATGGACATTTTTCACTGTTGAATTGATCTTAAAAGAATTAACAGGTCAAAAGAATTAGTTAAAATATGGTTACTGACCAATTATCTGCAACTCATCTTGCTTCCAGTTGTTTATAAATATATATATATATTATATTTGATATTTTACATGACTGGTGAGTCAAATAAGCCGAAATGATCCGTAAAATAAAATACCGAACATAACAAAATCTGCCTTAGGTAGTCGGAAATACCCGACCCCGCACTATTTGAAATTACATTTTGCATGTTTTCGTTCAGTAAAAGTATCATAACTTAGACATTTACGAAGTACTAGTTATACTTTACGAGAATTAAAATTAAGAATTTGGATTTGACTAACATGTTCTCTTACCCTCGATTCGAGCCCGGGACCGCTGAGCACAAAAGCTAACGCTCTACCACTGCACCGGGCACGCTTCAAATTGCATATGGACAATATGAGCCTTATTTTGGTGCTCAGCTTTTTTCCGAAATATCACGGAAAAGCGTGACAATTTTTATTTTATTTTACCGACTTTGAATTATGATTGTCTATAAATGAACCAATATTTTAAAGATTTGCCTAAGTCGGAAGTGTTATAATACACACATTCTTTTTTAATGTATAAACATTATTATCAAAATCGTCCATTTACTCAACTGTGCACAAGTCTCTTTAATACCCGATTGAGAATCAGAGATTCCTTTAAGTTGGTCTTTTTTAACGTGTTTTTATATTGGTATATATTGGACATTGTCATGCAGCAAGATCTCTGTTGGCTAGATAAAACTGTATATCAATTATCCGAGAATAAGACCCTTTGATTTATTATAAGTCCAAATCAGGACAAAGGTAGGGTAAAAGTAAGGTCTATTAATATGGTTCGATAGTCAGTGGTGTAACACTGGGTAATTATAACAGAGGGCAATCCCTCTCGCAGCATGAAGATACATGGGCGTATATTATATACCATTCCTGTCATACGTTTTTGATGTTTTTTTTGGCAAGTAACCTGAAAATAATATTTATTTTGTTCTGTCTGAAATAAGAAGCATTTTTAAATCACGGAAATGAAATGCATATTAATCAATACAGTTAGATGCACTTTGAAAGTGTGCAAAATTATCATTAAATCTATAGCCTAGTTAGCAAGTAATTTATTATTTTTCAAACGGTACCGCTTTTAAAACCGAAAGTAGGATTTCTATACGTATACGTCAATTTCGACAAACACGATTATTTTTAAGTTTTAAAACGCAAAAAGACGGATTTCTACCTTGTAACCACAAGATATATTTTAATTGGCACAGATAAAATTAAATCTATAGCCTAGTTAGCATGTAATTTATTATTTTTCAAACGGTACCGCTTTGTAAACCGAAAGTAGGATTTCTAGACGTATAAGTCCATTTCGACAAACGCGATTATTTATAAGTTTTAAATTGCAAAAAAGACTGATTTCTACCTTGTTACCACCAGATATATTCTAATTGGCATAGATAAAATATATGTCTTATTTATATTTAAATTTACAATGCCATATAAGTTGTTTGGCTTGAAATATAGATCTTTGTTCGTACAAGTAAAACAGATTTAAAATTGATTATCAACATTTCTGTTGTTTAAAGTTGAAACAGTAACACGAACGGTTTTAACAAATAAAAAAATCTTTTTTTTTTAATGTCGTAACAGTCTTTCGATATTTCGCCATTAGCGGTGTTTTTTTTTATTAACCAACAACGGTTTATTTGTTTGATCCTATTTAAATAAATTTTTAGTGTACATTTAGAGACGAAATGTGGTACCAACTATAGCACGTTTAACTGCACGTGTATCGATTATTGTATATTACTGGTATAAGCCGCGTTTGTCATCAACCATTTGTTGCACTGAAGAATGTCCGATGTTTTGGTTTTAATTTATTGTATAATATTTATTTCAGAAAACATCGAAGGGAATCCTCTTCGCTACGCATCACACGAGCTCGACTCTAAGTATTTCCTCGAACCGCTTGTCACAGAGGATTTTCCAACGGTTATCGGACAGGCGCCTAAAATTCCGCACATTATCCACCAGACATACAAGAACGAGTTCATTCCAAATAAGTATATCCCGTTCATTAAATCCTTCGTTAAGTACAATGCCAACTGGACCTACATGTTCTGGACCGATGCCTCGGCCCGGAAGTTCATTAGCGACAGGTACCCGGATTTTCTCCCGGTCTGGGACAACTACGCAGAACCAATCAACAGGGCCGACGCGCTCAGATACTTCGTCTTATACGAGTATGGGGGTGTGTACGCGGACTTGGATTTTGAGTGCTTACGTCCCCTGGATAGGGTAACTATGAAGTATACAGCAGTGTTTCCTCTGGAACCTTTCGAGCACGCCGTGTTTCGCCTACGCATTCCTTTCTGCGTCAACAACGCCATCATGATGGCGCAACCGAAGCACTCGTTCCTAAGGCACATTGTCTACACGATCTCCAGTTTTAGGCCGATGAAAGGGACGCTTGACGTAGCAGGACCGATATTTGTCACGACGCAGTACATGCTTTACAACAACTTTTCAGTCGGCGAGTTTTACAAGGTCGCCGAGGACCATCAAGGGAGCTCACCGTATCACTACAAAGGGAGGTTACACGAGACGGATCCAAGAGCTGTATACGTTCCCAACACGCATTACTTTATGAACACTTTGTCGGAAAATTGGTTCAGCAAGTCCTACTGGCACTACAGACGAGTGTGCTCGAACCTCGATCCAACTTCCGGGACCCTAGAACGCAAGGCCTGCAACGAATTCAAGGCACGAGAGGACAGAAGCGAGCATGACCACTTCCGGTTTACTTATACCAGACACCACTGGTTTTTCACTCACAATACTTTGAACTTTTTACCGGACGTGACTAGATACACAAATATACAGAAAATAGTCCCGAAATTAGTGTCATACACTTGACAAATTATATATTATAATTAAATATTTAAAAGTGTACCATTTAAATAACTATGTTCTGATTATGTTCAATACTTTCAATATACCGCCTCAGGGTTTTCAAGCTGTCAGTGTAATATTTGTTAGCAGTTTAGGTCAATATAAAATAAATTACACACGACATCTTTGTACTTTGTGCAAGCATACAAAAGTCTCTACAACCTATCACAGCACAGAGACTTGACTTGATTCGATGATAGCTTTATCAAATCTCTGCAGCCATTACAATTATACGGAATCCGGAGAGTGCCATCTATAATCTCGCCCTTCCTCCGTCAAGGGCGACACACGACGCACGAAGCGACACACGATATTATGCGCGACACACAAAGCGATACAATATCTTTTGCGCGACACACGAAGCGACGCGCGAGAATGTACCCCGAAATATCGCCCTTGTGTAGGTAGCCCAAAAGGCGATATATCGTGGTAAATATCGCGTGTCGCTCCGTGTATCGCGCAAAAATTCTTTTGTCGCTTCGTGTATCGCGCGAAATATCGTGTGTCGCTTTGAGTATTGCGCAAAATATTGCGTTTTCAAAAAAAATCAGGGGAGATAAAAATAGGATATTTTCCGTCATCAAGCATCGAGGGCAGCCATATTAATAATAAATGGTTAAAAATTATTGTAACACCGTTTAAAAACGCGAAAGTCGACATGCGATAGTATTTCAGCGATATTTGAACAGTACACTTGTGTGTCGCGCAAAGTTTTAAAGGGACTGTCCAACAGATTAATACGTCGTTCGACGCGAATCGACATTTTGGGAAACTACGAGGATTGCTGATATAGATAAAACATACCTCGATAATTGTTGTGAGCGTGGATGGTCGAGTGGTAAAGTCGGGAGACATTTTTCTCCAAGCTTCCATGACTCTAGGGGTCAGTGGTTCGAGCCCTGGTTAACGTTTTTTCTTCTTTTTTAAAATTGTATTCTTATTTTTTACTGGAGATTTTTAGTTCAAATGTTTAAATTTATCAATACAAAGCATTTAAAGCAGTTTATGGCAAGCTCAAATATCTATATTTACAGAATAGAAAAACGCAAGTAGAATGAAAATAAAAGAAAGCATATAGGTCAGCCGGCAACAAATGAATCATCTGTACATATTTGAAATATGTATACGCGCGTTCTTCGAAAAGACCGGCGTTATCAGTTCGGAATCCATTTTAAACTTATTGGCGGGTGCACACAGCGGCGGATAATATGCCAGGTTAAAAGTAGATTTTACATCCGTTGGTGCGGATTTTGACACCCGACGCATATATACACGTCGCTCTTGATTACAGAAACATTCCCACGTACGGATTTCAACCGTCTGTGTTTATAATCAATTAAATGCACGAGTACTGGAATTTGTATAGCGTTTTTTTAAAGGCGTATGTCCAGGCGTATGCCGGGAAAACAGGGCTTAATGTATTTTTTTATTCAGCTCTATTATATTTATATCAAATCTGTATGAAACAATGTCGGTGAACATTAATCCGGTGTTATTTTTTGAAAATATTGAGGCGTTCATTAATTACGGATATAAACGGAGCATTAATCCGAATACATGTATAGAAAAACACCGGGCGTATTGCATATTAGTTCGGAGACATGACTCACAAATGACCAACAGCTGTTTCATATGAAAATGAGATTAATACGAAATACCTACCTATCTACAATAAAGTTTATATGCGTACTTCAATATTATAGTTTTATAGCATTGCATGTGGTGCAATATTAGTGTTTTCTTATGAAAGAGCTGTTGGTCATTTGGGAGTCATGCTATGCTGTACATATACATGCAAACCTTAATTTAGATTAAGCAAAATAAAACACTAGGTATTTGTCAAGATCCATAAGAGTCAAAAACATTCGTGTCGTAAGAGAGTAATCGTGGGCAGCGAGACTTGTTCATATAGAATTGAACCTCTAATTGCTTTCTTTCGAAATAATTTCATGTCTCCGCACTAATATGCAGTTTGTCGGCAGGTTTTTTTGTATAATTCTACAGTAGAATGATTAATACCGTCGAACGTCTTATATTACACACACTAACTGTTGGCGTTTAGTACGCGATAAAACATACAAGAATACAAAATAATAATATAACAATTAATAAAAAAGATAACTATTGATTTCCTCAAGTGAATATGTTTTCCAAAATATTCGCACCAATGCGGAATTTATTCAAGACAGTTAATTCGCATAAAACCTTATAAAATAGGAGAGAGCTGTTTATCATTTGGAAGTCAGGTCCTAAAATGTGTTTTAAATGGAACTTAGTTCCAAAAAGGGGGCTTAACGCGTTTTAATTCGGAAATAAATGAATTCAAAGACATCAAACGCGTCGAGATAATAAAATATTCTTGATTTATGTTATAAAGACGCGCAAATCAGTTTATGTTTTAATGAAAAACTACAAGACAATTAATGCAAACAATGGGAAAGTATTGATCCACTGAGAAAAAACAATACGTCTGATAACGACTCATGCATTGCAGTAGATTTATTTTTTACGTGCCATCCAACGATATTTAACAAGTACTTTTTTAAAATTATTGGTGAGGCGGGGAAGGTGGAGGCGGGCGTATATTAATATCCTGATACGGTAAATACATGGACATTAATTACAAATGAAATGAAAATAAATGAAATTTGATTTTATTTAAAAAATATTTTACTTATAATTTAATGTTGTTTGCTTGATTATTTTATGTAATGCTCGTTGATACCAATGTTTTATTAGAAAAATTATGTTGTACATTCTGTGTTAGTCTTATACACAAAGAAACAGGTACAGGTTTCTCCACTGAATTTCTGCTGAAATTCTACATTTAAATTGAGATAAACTTTGAAATATTTCAGGCCGTGGTAAACTTTCTTATTGTACAGTTCATGTATACCTTTGCCATAATCTGAAATTGTTAGTAAGTTTCTAAATCAAGTATCAATTTGAAATTAATACAAAAACTATAGGTTGAACAAAAAATGATTTAATGATATTTAACTGTCCCGGCGATGTTCTCTCTACTCCTAACCTGATATATTTCTTAATAAACTTTTCCAAATAAAATTTATAATTTTAAGATTGAAATGCAAACAGAAACACATACATTTATTATGCTTTCACTTATTATTGATACATAATATATGCAAGACATTTTGAATTCAAATCTGCAATAGAGGCTCACACGCATTCTTTTCAATGTGGATGTCCCCATTTTTTATTTAAAGCGTTTACTGGTATGGTTGTGACACCACATGCCGGAACATGTGTATACAGTATTATAGCGATAAGATGCGTAATCGTGTGTGTATTTCAGAGTTTATTTACAGGCCCTACTGGCCTCTTCACGAGGTTATGGTAGCCCGACCTGCCCCTGTGACCTTTCAGGGGAGAAAAATTAATTTAGAGCCAAAGTAGGTCAAATTTATCCCGGCTTCCCGGGTATTCGCCAAAGAAATAATTTAGATCCAAATAGACCAGTGCACGGTGGCCAATGAGACCTTAATGTGCACTGGTAGTTAGACAATCTGAAAAGACAAATTCATGTCTTAACGCAGCACCGCTGCAGCACACAGCTCCGCCCTTATGGCCCACTTGTTGCCATCAGCCGTCGTCTTCATCCCCGAGACGGGTTCCCCAGCGCGTTGAGCGGACTAGGTACCGCCGCCCCGGGGTCCCTCTTTAAAGCCACCCCCTCGAAGTTCTTGGGTTCCCCCCCCCCCGCGCAGAAGCACAGACCCATGTCCGTCCCGTATGCCCCCCCACACTGGTGGTCTCGCTGTCCCGCCGTCCCCGGCCCTCTTCAGACGGGACCTCTGGCAGGTCCGGGCTGGCGAACTCTCGACGATAAACAGCGGGTGACAAGTCTGCTGCATCTTGGAGAAGACAGCAATCCCAGCAGTGTGGAAGACGTCCGGCTCGAGGGTGACGGACTCTGCTGGATTAGCAGAGCCACCCGCAGAAGTTCCCCTCTATAATGAAATATGTACAGGTGAGAAAATCTTCTGCGGGCGACTCTCGCCTCGCACGCTCCAGCAGCTGACCGAGACCTTGAAGATGCGTAATCTTTATCACTTGACTGAAATATAGGTTGCCGCAATGACACGAATCTTTGTTGCAGCACGGCAAATATTACGTAAAATCCAACTTGTGCCGTGCTGCCCGGGTGTTCGCCAAAGAAATAATTGATCCAAATAGACCAGTGCGTGATGGCCAGTGAAACATTAATGTGCACTGGTGTACAATTAATAAATTAATAAATTGTATTCTGCATAAAACCGACACAATTAAAACCTCATCTAAAAATAGTTGTCTACGCCCCGCCTACTCGTTTACGGCAGTGATTAACTCCGCCTTTTAATCCGTATTCCCCGCTGACATCGACTTCGCATGCGTAGAGATTAATTAATCGCTTGAAGAGATGAATTCATCCCTTGCGCTGCGTTGCGATGAATTCATCCCTTATAGGGCTTAATTCATCCCTTGCGATGAGTTCATCCCTTATAGAGCTTAATTCACCGCAATTACCCCTAAAAACCACTGGAAAAGGTTTAATACAGATTAATTCGGATGAAAAGGGGTGAAAACGGATTAATCCCTAAAAATCGGCTGAATGAGGGTTATTTTTTAGGGATTCTTAAGAGATTAATCCCGGAACAAAATCCCTAACTCCACTGTATATTATAATGTACGTATATCAAACATTGTTGTAATTCTATGTAAACAAACGTGCATTGTTTCAAATACATATGTTTAAACTAAACTCCATATTTCGGAGCCATAACTTAAAACCGGGTAAAATAATTTTGCAAACATTTCTAAGCAGTGTTGTATTGTAATGTTATACAATTTTGACTAATACGGTCTTAATTTAACAATAGCTGCCAAAGATTGTCCACGCCGGCAATCAAACGTTTTGGAAAAAGAGCCCCCTAAGGAAAAAACAAACCCCAAATACGTATATTTATCAACAGTTTCTAAAACGTAGTTATCATATAGGAATCTCACGTTTCGTCTTAGTCTTCCTTCTTTTTCAAAAAACATTATTTTAGTTTTTTGTGTATTAAACTTTAACTTCCATCGATCACAATAGTGTTATCCAACCGTTTCTGTTAACCAGTTTCACTTTCTGAAAATAAAAACAATATCTTCGGCATATAACATTATGAATAATTTTAAAGTGTCTAAATTCATTCCGTCATTCAAATACATCTCAAATAAAAAAGTAGACAATTATTCGCCCTGACGTACACATAACAGGCATGTAAATCTATCGCTAACCTCAGTATCATATTTGACACTTGACTTAACAATACTATTCATTGAACGGATAATGTTTAATATTTATACCACAAAATATCTTTAACTTCGTTATTAAATACATTTGTAAAATCTATTAATGCTACGTCGATATCGTTTTCTTATTTAATAAATGTTTCTGTTTCTTATTTTATAAATGATTTATAACATTATGCAGTACAAAAAAGTATCTATTGTGCCCATGTTTTATCTTAATCCTGCCTGGGCCTCAATGTAAACATTATACATTTCCGCCCAAATCGTTAGTCGGTCATTTAAAAGTTTCGTAAATAATTTGCCTATTGCACTGAGTAAAGTAATACACCTGTAGTCATATTATTAATATCCCCTTTCTTATGCAATGGGACCACATAACCCTCTGACCATGTTTCTGGGAAGTAACCCGAATCAAACAATTTGTTAAATAACGTGCAAAGAGCTGTCGCGAACATGTCTATCTCAAAGACATACTTAAACAATTCGTAAAGACAATTATCTGGACCACTCGATTTACAATTGTTTCGTTTTTTACAACATTTTTTTAATTTCATTTGTGGTAAATATATTACTCAATTCTCAAACATAATGTTTAATTATACCCCTAGATATCTCTCATTAAAATATAAAATCTTTTTATGTGGTTAAAAAAAACACAGAATCGGGATCATTTACCGATTTAAAGTAATAAAAAAAAATCATCTGATGCCAAAGAACTAGAATTGACCACAACCGATACTTTTCACATTTTTCCAATATAACTTGGCATTATTTTTTCTGCCTAATTCCTGTCAATGATTTTGCAGTTTATTAAAATCATATGTTTTATTTCTAGCGTATTTTTATATATTGATCAAACTGCCATGAGATCCCTCCTTGTTTCATCGCAAGAGTTATTTCTGTAATAATAAAGAGAAATATAATATAAATTATTCAATTTTTTACGCTAATGGTCAAAGTATACAGCGTCCTTATTAGGATTTTTGTAACAAAAATTACTATGTGAACTTTGTTTAAATATTGGCTTACATGTTCATACCCCATCTAATCTATTTGTGAAAGCTCGAACATTTAAGTCTTAATACTCATGTGAGTTTGCAACAAGAATGTTTTTACAAAGAGATTCAAAATGTATAGTATTTTCTTCCGAGCTTAATGCTCTAATATTCACATCTTTTTTACTATCATTCCTTGTATAGTTATATACCATTTAACAGGATCCCCTTTATTGTTAACATCAACATAATAATCCAATTTGTACATATTTAAACTAAACAAAATAACACACTGATCCGACACAATGTTACGGTCGTAAACGTCGAATGTTATAAACAGTTCAAGAAGATCGCTTTTGAACAGAACATAATCGAGAACGCTTGTGAGTTTACATATGTAAATTTACAAATACCTTTATCTGTAAAACAGCGGCCATTTACTATCCTTAATCCTGTCGATATAAAAACAATCAAGTAATACTTTACCATAAGCATTTACTGTTTTATTTTTACTGGTTCTTTCATTGCATCATCCATTGCATAATCATCTGGCAACATGTTTAAAATATGTTTATTCTCGAATTTTGCATAATCTGGCTTAATCCCCACCGGTGCATTTAAATCCCCACACAGTTACAACCATGACCACACTCCGGATCGAAATAAATTTAATCATCTGGTAATAAATTAAAGACATTTACATCATTTAATATTTCTCCACTACTACCTTTAGGCACATTGTTTCAAACAGAGACAAACTTCATTCGTCAAACCAAATAAGTTACCTTTCAATTTATGTCACATTATATCATCATCGGTGCATTCTGAACATTCAACATAATTAAATAAAAGCGCATGTGCATATGATATTACATAACCGCTGTCTCCCCTTGCGCCTTATTTAAAACACAATTATTAAAACTGTCGACATTATATAATAAACAGTAATTTTCCCAAGTTTCAGTAAATAACAACGTATCGTTTCTACTAAATAACTGTTAAATTTCAAATGTAACTTATTTATTGTAGTATTTCCCATTCAGTCCATGAAGGTTCAAAACACAAAAAACTTGACATCTCGTGATACCTCATCGTGTCCTACTTTCGAGCCGTGTTCTGCATCGTTACCTTTGCGCTGTTATTTCATGGGATCCCCCGATTGATTTCAAAGTAGATCTTTTTTTAGAATTCGCTGCAACCGCACTATTGATTGGTGGATTTACATCGCTTGTCGTGTAACATTTCTGGAAATCAGAATCTCTGTTGTTTGGTGTTTTTATTTGTGTTTTTGATAGAGACACTTTCTGCGTACGACGATTCCTGTTGGAGTATACGTTCCGAGCACAACCGCGGTATGTTTTCACGTATGTTGCAGCTAAATTCGTCCCATGTTACGACCTTGTTTACATTCTCGCTCTATTCAATTGTAATTGGGATTTTTTTCCGGACAATCTGATTCTTCAAATATTTTGCTCTCTCTTTCACTTCCACTGACAGTCGTGCTTACCTATTCATCTATTTCTGTATCTGCCGAGTAAACTCTGTCTTCTTTGCCTGTGTTTTTGGGATATTTTATGTCATTTTTCCATGTGTTTTTTACTACTAATCTGTCATGGCCTAGTACTTGAAACAATTCGGGAAACATGTCTATGATTGTGCTGCCATTAACACAGAGTCTGGCTAGATATTTAATTTGCACTTTGTGACCAGTCAATCTAGCATCTCTTGCTTTTTTAGATTTATACATGCTTGATCGTGCTTATGATATATCTTTAGGGCACTGCCTATCAGGTCCAAATGAGATCCCTTTTAGTTTATAAGCATGATTTCATGATTGTCTCGGTATTCACGTAATCCCTAAAACGTACTACCATGGGTCTTTTTGAATCTCTACTCTTAGGGTCAAAACGGCCCGTTCTATGCATATCATTGGTGTTAATATCTAGCTCATCGCTAATAAAATTCAAATCAAGATGCTTGCAGTTACCTTTAAGTCCCTCAGTGAGTCCATATTTCACTATGTTGTTCCTCATTATTCTAGACTCTGCATCTATTGATTTGTATGTGAGCATTTGGAATTCACCCTTTGATTATCGAAAAGTCTCAATTTGAGTAACCCTGTCACTCATTTCTGATAACTCTTGTTGATACACTGAATTTCCTTGTTCCATTTACTCTGCTGATTTTCATTCTCGCTTATGTTTTTTTTCTGTTGATCAAAAAAAGATGTGACTGTATCATCTACTGTCATTTTTAGCTCATCTATTTAATTTTTGTTTAGCTGTTTTCATCACCTGAGCGTCTGCGTCGCCGTCCGGTTAAGTTTTGTGTTTAGGTCCACTGTACAGGACAAGTTGCATAACTCTGGTTGGCATTTTGATGGAATTATGGCCCTTTTTGGACTTATTAATTTTGAATATTTTGTGAAATTTTGTGTTTAGATAGCTCATAATCCATTGACTATTTCTTATACTATGTACTAGCTGGGCATCTACAGCGGGCATTCCCACATTATTATATGACGAGTGGTTATCCCTGAGTTTGGTAACCTTGAATAGATTGTTTAAGCTGTATGTGAGAATCTTTCCGTTATCATTATATTGTTAAGGCTTGCGTGTGAGAATCTGTACAATATCAAATGCCCGGTGGTTTATCGCTTAATTGCATTACCTTTTACAAATGTTAAGACATGCAAGCAAGCAAAGACAGATAGCGGTGAAAATAATATGCTCCATTATCTTTTTATGACAAATTGTTAATACGTAATGATGCACCATTGAAAAACTAAGAAAGCCATTTAGCAGTGAGATATGCACTGTACTGTGAAACTGGCGCCAACCGAATTCTATGAACATCGACTCACTGTAAATTCCGAACGGCTTTGTTGGTTCCGATTGTTTCACTGTCTCGTTTAATATACAAAACAAATATATTAAACCTAACCGAAAACCTAACGAGTTTATCACCACGTAAAATGCAATACAAATCGTATATCAAATCAAAAAGCATAATGTCGCTGAATATCTACCACGACACAATTCCAATCCGACAAAATTCTTAAGCAGAGAGTATTTCACTTTCCTATTGAAAGTGATTTGTGGCAAACCCCTGCGGTAGCAACATTTCACGCATTCTTTCGTGCAGAACAACTTCTGTATAAGCCAGATCCGGCCAATCACTCTCACCCGGAAGCCGGTGTTGCCCTGTACAAATCAATTAAATTGTTGTCGAACCGTGACTTAAGGGCCTGCACTACATGTTTTGTTTTGTTTCAAATCGCTCACAAATATTGAATGTACTTTATAAAAAAAATCAAACTCAATGACAGTTTGAAAGCGGTAACCCTTGGTTAATTCATGAATGTAAGTGTTTGTAATGTTTTTTAATCCTGTCTCGTCTGGTATGACAATCAATTGATCATCTGACTTTAAAAGGACTTTTGATAATTTTGATGCAACCTGAGCTTATATTTGCCTATTCGATGACATATGAATATTGTTAAAATGCAAACATAATGTATAAACAAAAACATATGGCCGTCCAAGAACAGATATTAATTCCGTATGATGTGTTGACCATTATTTGTCACATTGACCTTCCCGGGGCTTGACTACCTCATACCTTTTGCATATTGCCTCGCTACTACCAAGCTTCATAACAGTAATGTTAACTATAGAATATTTGTTGATAATATGTTTGAAGGTATTTAAAATATCAGTGAAAAGAACATTTAATTAAAAGTTATATAGCTTATAATATTGAAATGCATAGGACATATAGTTGAATTTATTGCATTCATCTATTTACGATATCTAAAACTTATCCTCCCCACAATGTTTAAGGTCGTTGCGTTGTTTGTGTATGTTTCAAAGCAGTCACATGTTTGCACACTTCAACCACTACATCAGTGCTCTGAGTGTTCTCCCTAATACGGAAGAATTTAGCTGCTGGTATATGTATACTTTTAAGTATTCAATTGCAAGTAAGTGATGTCTAAAGCGCACACGTAAACTAAACAATGCCATCATGTGATAAGTCCTTGAGGGCTTGTTTCCTTTATGAAACCGCCTGTCATGTTCAGGAGTAATTTTTTAAGATTTAAAATACACACCTATCATTGTAATACGGTTTGATACACTCCTAACACATTGAAAGCAAGATATGTTAAATTAAGTAGCATTTATAATTTAGTCATATGCTATCATTATCCATAGATATTATATGTTTCGCCGCCCCGCTCTCAGCTATATGACAAGAAGTAAACGTCGTTTTGAAAACAAGTAGTATTACGTGAAATCTCTGCGCATACTCTCGGAACAGTGTTTGTCTACGGCATTTTTTCCCCAGAAGTTTGGATTTTTACATAACTTGCCTTAATAATGAAGCCTATTTAGATGTAAGCCACTGATTATAATGAAATCGGCATGTATGTTCATCCCCAAACCTCACCGAAATTACATATTCGTCTCAAAGGAATGTCAGCCCGATTTGCAGCCGACGAGACGTCTGAGTGCTATAGGTCAATACCGGGGCATAACTCTTGTTGGTATGAAAGGGACCATTATAGGTACACACCTATTTACTGGGAAAACAATACAAGGCATCTTTGTACCACCCCTGACACCCAACCTAAATGAAAATTTGGTCCAAAACGAGGTCAACCCAACAGGCAGCCAACGGGCGGTCTTCTATATATGCTATATGTTTCTTTAATATGCTAAATATCCTGGATAATGTAATATATATTTATACATATGCTTAGTTTGCCTTATAGACCGTATATTTAATCCTATTTATTTACTTGAAGCCCCACTCCCACGGATTGTATCCGGCAAGATCCGGGATGTAAACCTTGTAACCGTGTAGCTCTGTGTAGATCAGTGTAGGTCTTTGATCGTCCGGCATTGTCCATGGGGCCCCGGGAGGCCAACACGGCAGTTTTAGGAAGTTCAAAACTAACGTGTTGATCCATAGAAGGAAACCAAGGGAGTCCTGAACCTTTATCGAACAACAACAACGTTCTACCTAACTGCAAATGACGCTTACGTCTTGTTGAAGTGGCTCGTGAAACCGTTCCCTAAGAAAATCAGGGTTCATTCCGACATTCTCTTCAACTACCGACTGTCAAGGGACAGATTGTTGAAAACGCTTTCATGATTCTTGATCATCGCTTTTTATGTCTACACACTACAATGTTGAAGTCTCTACATATAGAATGACGCCGTTATTTTGCATCTGCTTACACAAGCTTTTGAGACTTTGTCATTATAGGCCGCTGACCAGGAGGACAAAAATTACATACCAGGACAATGTCGAAACGAAAACCCACCAATAGATCTACTTGTAAAAGAGATGGCGATCTTGATCTGGACTTCGAGATTGTTTCTTATTGTTGCTGTTGTACTTCATCGGTAGCGAAAGCTGCTTTTGACTATATTTTTGGAAACTATAAGGCTCGCTTTGAAATAACATTTTATATTGGTTGTCATTTTGACGTTTCAGTTATGTTTCGTTGTCGTGTACGTCCGGGATGGTCCTTGTAGATACCGTGTTGGTGGTGATTTTCCGGGGATATCCGTGTTTCCGCCATGTTGGTCCGTAACGGAACGTAGCTCTGCCGGGACAGTCCGTGATAACGCCGTGTTGATTGCGTGTTGTTGCCGAATTTATCCGTGTGGATTCGTGTTGTCACCAGGATGATGGTCCCTTGAAGACCGTCCACGCTCAAACATCCCAGAAGTCCACGGCTCGTCCTGGATCTCGATCCGGGACGTTCCGGGACTTTAAATGTAAACATTGGAACTAAATAGCTCAAGTATAAAACAATAACAAAATAAAGAACGAAAAAAGTAATCCGCAACTAAACTCGAACCACTGACCCTTGGAGTAAATGTCTAACATTTCCACCACTTGACCAGCAGTGATCACATAATGAGAACTGTATGTTATACTTATATAAGAAATCATATACATGTCAAAAAAATTAAACGATCACAACACAGCTCTCCAAATTATTCAAACGTTTCGTAACTTTATGGTTTTTTAACCGTCAAAACATGGATATTTATGATATTTTAGATCATGGTAAATGTTTAGTATTACTGTTTCCTTCATAATATCACAAATAAAACGAAAATTTGCAAATGTGAAAATTTTCAATTTTATCAATAAACCAAAAGGTGAAAAAGTCCCTTTAAGGGTTGAAACAAAAAATCAACCATTAGCCAATTCAAAGTTTTCTTTGTAAAGATAATTTAAATAACGCCCCAAGTATAAAAAATAAGCCGTGTTATTGAAACAAATATTATTTTATTACTGTATTGTTATATGTATAACATTTAACAAATGTATCCGTACTTGTTTTGTCTATTACAGTGCGGACAGAGTTTTATTTTTCTGTATCAGAAGTTGTGTGTCGAACGCTTACTATATTTTGTGGTATTTTTGTCAATAAAAGGAAAAGGAAATAAACATTAAATTATCAGTGCTTTGGTGGCATATCACTCCCACCATTTGACTACACAGTTTATTAAAAATTCGTAAAAATAGTTATTGATTGACTGATTTACTTATTTTTAATATAAAATTAAAATCAAACTGTTTAAACACATGTTTTTTTTTTGTTTTTTTTGAAAATTCAAAATCTCAACGAAATTTACCTTATGTATACATGCATTAACCTTTAATTATGTTATATATCTCATTACACTGTTGTAGAAGCTTTTTATAATAATAGTAAACAACTTTTATATATATTTATAGGTAAAAGCACCGCATGTATATTGCTTTAATAGAGACTAAACACGCCAGACGTGTAGTGTAGTATAGTGATCTTTAAACTTTTGTTGAGTGTATATCATATGTATGTTTATAACAAATATAGCATGCCTTTGACTTAAATAAAAAAGCATTAAACACTTTTGACATTCTTTAATAGCTTTAACAACCAAGTTTCTAATTTTCATCCATGGGTGGAATTTGCGCATTAAAAACTTCTTTTTCAGTGTTCAATACTAACTCTTCTGAGTAATTTCTGAGTTTTTTTGGGCTCCCTTTTTTAGAATTTTGGAGTCCGACAATACTTAAGGTAGTCCAAAAACACTGACACTTTTTATACCGTATTCTCGGTTTATGAAAAATCTTAACCGTACATTTTTAAATCCTTTTAAATGGTTGGTCTCAGATCGAAGTTCAAAATGACTACTGTTAATTATCGTAAGTTTAAAACAAATATTATTATCTATAATGCATTAATATATGTTTGCTCTTTGAGCTTGGGGATTTGGTGTATCAGCCCATTGCTTTATAAATTTTCCCCATACTATTTAACATAATATAACAAAGCCAACAAACAGCCACAAAGCCTCTGAAATTATTGATTGGAAGTGACATTGGGTTATTCACGCACAAATGATTCACAGTCGTTCCCATTTTTCGTTCATTGGGACCGAAAGACATGCATTGTGTCAAGAATTACGGGTATTGTGATGATTTTTACAGTGATAATAGACTGTTCAGCGAAAGCTAGTTTTATAAGAGAAAATATCGTAGTAAAAACGACCATATATAATTTCGGATTGTTTTGTTTTGTCGATGTGTTTAAGCAGAATGAGTGGCTTATTTTTCGAATGTTAAAAATTGCGGACCTTCTGATCTCGCGAAACAGGATTTTTTCATAATTCAAATATGATAGCGCTGTTGTACGTTTTGACTACAGACACATGATTTGAGAAAACTTATAAGAAGGAAAGAGGAAAATTATGTTAAGTTTCACACCAAATATCAAACCCTGACCCTTGCGGTTTCCAATAAGAAGATTTAAGAAGTTATCAATATTTAATATATAAATAATTCGAGTCACTGGATTTGGCAAGGTTTGACCTCATGGGGATGCCCAAAATAAGCAGCAGTGCCCAAAATCTTGTTATTTTGCATGTAACGTTTTATAGTAGTCCTCGGCTACAGTTTTTCAAATCATGCCGAAAATAACAAGCCTCTGGGCCCTGTTTCTACATAAAAAAGATTTTCAAAGTTTTCACTAACACATATAATTAAACAAGTATCCCATAGGGCTGGGTCAATTTTAACCCAAGAGGGACGATTTTCACAAAGTTGCTACAGGGCAAGTATACGGTGTTAAAAAAATCCCTGTCCTTGCGTTTTTAGAGAAAACTTTTTTAAATCTTTAAATCTTAAAATATTCTTTCATCATTTGGCGTTGCCCGTTTTTACCCGAGGGACGATAATAAAAAACATTTGCAGAGGACAGCATTAAAATGATACATGCTTAAAACCAAACCTCTTTACCTTGCGGTTTCAGGGAAGACATTGTTTAAGTGTTTGCACCATACATATAAAGCAAGTTACCGTCAGGGAGAGGGAAATTTTCATCACAAGGTATTATTTAAAAAAAAACACAACTTCATACGAACCAAATGATCAACCAGAGTGACTTCTAAATAATCCCTCCCTAAACTACTTTCACCTTAAGACGTATTTTGGAACAGATAGAATCTATTTTGAATTCAGTTATAATATCATGCGTACAGTTGTTCTGATTGTTTCATGATGATTTGACAGAACATTTGACTTCTAGATTTTTCAAAAAGTTTCACCCGCATAAGAAAACGTCTTAGCACATTGGTACTAATATTTTTCAGTAGTCCAGGACCTTTTCCAAACCCAGCAGATATACCATTTAAAAAAGCGTTCTTAGCAAGTTTAATGAGGATTTTGTAAACGTGTAACTTCTTGAATGTTACGAAGCTTTTTTTTTATTTGACATTTCAACCTAGTTTTTGAACGCTGTTTCGTATTTTACCCAATTGTCATTTAGACCAATCTTCTTACAAAGTTTATTTTGGAAATAAATATAATCTTTAGTGTAAACAATGTACATTTTGATAACGGACAATGTGGGAACGATGATTTACAATCTTCAAAATGAAATCACAAAAGCACTGTAGGCAAGTGGTGCTCATTAGATCTAAAAAGGACTCTTGCTCGGTACATATGTGTAAAATATGACAGAGCACTCTTAACAGGGTTATATTTAACGATTTTTTTTATCATACTGGGGTCCTTGGCGTTCCAAGTCGTTTCCCTAAAACTGGCAAATGGAATTTTTTTTTTTGCTTACATATTCTACACAATTGACAATAAAAGTACTTTCATCATTATAATACAATTATAAGCATACACAATGCATCTTCTGAAAACAAACTTGTAAACCAGACAGAGGTTTTCATGGGATTAAAAAATACTTATGCAAGAGCATAGTCCAAAATATGGTATTGTTCTGGTTATGTATATACTTCCGACATCACCTTGCTTTGATTGAACACTTCTCTCTTTCAATAGACCAGCTGTGTATAATCTTCCTTGTTAAGAAGAACTCTTACAGTTCGTTCTCAAGCAGTGGTTGAAGTGTACGGTTATGACTTGGTTTTAAAAACTTCCTTCTGCAGAGGGTTTATATTAAATAATTACAATTATAATGTTACAAGAAACAAATGCGACTGAAAGTTTTTGTAGACAGTGTTAACATTGAATTTAATGTGTAAGATGTGTTTTGTACAGACAATCTAATTTTGCAAAACGAAGGAAACGTTTTTTATAATTTAAAGATAATTTTGAAGGAGTCCCACGGACTTCCTTGACACAAAAGCAAGAAGTCCGAGTCTAATTTCTAAAAGTCTCGGACCACCAGACTCCCGTTAGTGTCAAACACTGTTGTTTTACAACAGACATGCTTTAATAAACAGGAAAATGGACATTAGGGCGAGTGCGACCATTGTTGCTCCAAAAGTGCAGTCTGATCAGGATCCAAACTTTTCAAAATTCAGTCAGACTTCTTAGGGTGTTAAGCTAACACTTTGGATCCTGATCAGACTGCTCTTAAACTGATCTTGATTCAAACTGATCACAGTCACCCTAAGGTCCCTTTTCCCGTGATGAGGCTCAAATACAGGTTTAACATATTAGATCCAACTCATCATTTAAAATACTGAAGACTTCACTCTATCAGACTAGTATTAATATTATTCATAACTCTATAACTCTCTCTGAATATCAAATGATATGCAGCATATGTCTTTTCATCACACTATATAAACTCTCTGAATATCAAATGAAATGCAGCACATGTCTTTTCATAACACTTTAACTCTCTCTGAACATAAAATGAAATGCAGCACATGTCTTTTCATTCGTACCGGAAAAAATTGATATACAAATGTTGATACAAAAATATTTATATATTTAATGTATGGGAAAAATGTTATGTTTTAAGTGTATGGAGAATGATAAGCGTGTTAATTTGCTACTGGAGCAAGAAACATAATGAAAACTTTGGAATTCATAGGTATGGATACTATACGCCTATTCTTGTGACTTTGACGGACATATTAACATCCGGATCCAATGTCATTTTCTTCAGAAGCTGTTTTGCATACTTTGTATGCCCCCGGTAGGGTGGCATTATATATAGCAATTGAACTGTCAGTCCTTCTGTCTGTCAGTCTGTGATTCCGTCTGAAAACTTAAACATTGGCCATAACTTTTGCAATATTGAAGATAGCAATTTGATAATTGTTTATAATGAGAATTCAATACTGCTCCAACAGCTGGAGTTTCACTTCTTTATATGTATGTGTATCTTATGGAGCTGCACATTTTGAGTGGTGAAAGGTCAATGTCATCCTTCAAGGTCAGATGTCAAAAAACAAAAAACAAAATTCAATGGAAGTAACAAAATTTAAAGGGAGGTAATTTCTATTTTATATCATTTGGCAGGTACTGATCATTTTCACAAGGGAAGTAATATTTTTAAAGGGATATAATAAAAACATTTTATTCAAAGCGGCGTAGTAGGGGGCATTCTGTTTGTGACAAACACATCTCTTGTTTCTTAATATAGTATAATGACGAAAAACAAAAGTTCTAAAATTATTTTTTTGTCAATAGTTAGTTTATATTGATTAAAATATCACGACTGATATATTACATTACTTGAAAAAAGTTGTTAAGTTTTTATATGTTCATACATTCGGTAATAACATTTTACTGTGTACAGGTACCAGGTAACTGCCAGTTAACTATAAATAACTCAAGTAGATTGATCACCATCGTCACGTGGTAAACGTGGAATGTAAATTGTGCATGAATATTGAATTGTATATATTTTATATATAAAATGATCAATCTACTTGCGTTATTTATATTGTGTTTATCGTTATGTCACCTATTTTTGCGATGTACTTCCGATTTCATATCGCGAAATTTTATTACCGAATATACTGAAAATATAAACTTTTTTCAAGTAATATAATGTACCAGTCGTAATATTTTAATCAAAATAAACTAATAATTGTAAAAAAAATACTGTATTTAGGAACTTTTCTTTGTTCTTCGTTTGTGGTTAAAAGTCCCTTTAAACGTGGTTTGTCGTGATGTTGAAGTGGTTGCAAAACGAATATGGTGTCCGGCTTATAACATAAGAAACAGCTTAAATTCGTTCATAGTGAATAGGTCGTTTATATGCGCGTTTATGCGGTCCATCATTTAATTTATGAACATCATAGACAGAAATTAAGATTTAGACTATCACTTTGTAACACCTAATTGTTTATGGATGGATTCAGACAACGTGTGAGTAAATAAAAGTATTGATTAAACAACGCATTACATTGCATTGAATGCATGTACCATGCTTGAACGCAATACATTAGTTTTTGTCACTAAAATCACAATATGTTATTTAATTTGTTGAAGTACTGTTGATTATCAAACACATTTGTATAACGGTTGATCGGAATTAATTATATTTGATATACTGAGTATAAATATGAATCCGTCGTATTCATGTTCTTTTTTCACAGCCGAATTAAAATTTGTTTATTTATTCGTGTTTGTCCGTCCAAATTGTTAGACGAATAGGAAGTAAATATAAAATTATAGTTGTTTAAAAGTTGTTTTACGTCATACCTCTGGAATTTGTGTCTTTGAATATATGTAGCATAATCCTAGAGTAGAATATTCTAGACTCCAGTCTGCCGGGCAACAAGTCTAGTCTGCGTTTTTGAATTGCTTTTTGCAAAACTGATGTTGCTGTTCCGGTGATATGTCGGATGATCATTCCATAAATTCTTCAATGATATTTTCTCGAGCATAGGACTTTATGTTTTTCTGATTTAAATCGATTATAGAACAGTTTAGACTCCTCCCATTTGGCTTCGTGATTCATTAATATTCAACATAAAGGTGATTTGTCCACGGGGTCAATGTTTATATTTACATCGTACACACGTATTGTGAGTTTGGGATATAAGTTTACTGTTTTTTTCAATTAACAAATAATTCATAATATGTTGTAACCCATCATTAGAGTGAATTTATTTAGACAACACACTAATGTGCGACACAACTAGAACGAAGTTAATATTCTTCTTTTCGATAAAAATAGCACAGTTTATAATACTTCTCTTTTGCACACGGTTATTTAATTTACGAATGCGAAGCTTAACACATCTCGTGATTTAAAATGTGCTTTGAACTAATTAAAACTTTGTGAATAGATCTACCATTGTATCGGAGACATTCGTGTTTAATCAAGAAGTAACATTAAATAAATGATAACTCGATTGAATATAGCAAATTATTAGTTATATTGGAGATGAAGAAAGTTATCTATGTGTTATTTATAAAATTTTGCAGGAAAACCCATGTGTTTTTCCGCGATCTATTTTTGAACATTGGAAACCCAACTATTACATGATGCTTGGATCCCATGACACCACATCAACACTGTAGAGCATTGTGTTACAGGTAAAAAAAAAATTTAAAATAATATATAATATCATGTATATACATTGCATTGTGAATGTGAGTGGCTAACTGTTGGTAATTGATACATCTAATGTTATGAATGGTGTATGTTTGCCGATTCTTCCAAAATGTTCGTATTGATAGGTTCATTTACACGAATACAAAAAAGGCGAAAAATGTCATGTTTATCGTATTGGCGCCCTGTTTTGCCATTCTTGTGGTATATAAGCAGTCCTCTTGTCTAGACGTATTTGCGGATTGAAAGTCGACAACACGACAGAAAGACAAGTATGTTATGACCATAGGCAAGGCGTTGAACATGCCAAATAGGCAGAATGTCACACATTCACCAAAAGTGCAAATTACAAAGTCATTATCGTTTAAAATTTATAAACCTATATATATATATATATATATATATATATATATATATATATATATATATATATATATATATATATAAATATAATTGTAGCTAGATATCATCTGCAAACGTTGGTCATACAAAAATTGGCCTCATTTCAACCGTTTAAGAATAACAAACTGACAAATCGGACGAAATCGACAGTTTTTGCTAGGTAAGACAAAAACCCGCACTCCAATCTAACCATAACCATCCGTGTAAATGCGTGCTGACAAACAATACAATCACAATTTATCGCTTAACATTGATGAAAACGAGTTACATAAACAACTTGCCCCAAAAAAGTAATTCTGTATTCAGTGGAGATGCATATTCTCAATCTCCGCACAGTAATGTCGTTCCATGTTCTCACATACCATATCTGCTACCACAAGAAAATCCTACCAGATTTGGCAGTACTTGTGTTGTTGTTTACGTTTTATATTATGAAAAGTAGTATCAGTTTCTTTAATAATAGAGTTTAAGTTAAGGTTCATAATTAAAAAAAAACTAAATTTAAAAAAGTAACAAATAACAACGGGAACATTATTGTACCACGAGGCTCGGCTATCATCACGTGCTGTGTTATGAAGGCAGGGATTTGATCCAGCTGTGCTGGTTCCAGTCAAATCTTTGCGGAGGTTGGCATGTTCTTAGAAGTAAACTGCAATATCTTGTTATTGCAGTTGTTGGAAAATAACATATTGATCTTAAATACCAGGCTTTTCAAAAACCTGATGTTAAGGCAACGCAAGAAATCTGCTTTGAACGTATGCACTTGTAAATTTGCAAGTTAAAAGGTTATATATTATTTATTAAGTTTAATCATCAGAACAGCTGTATAAATCAAATAAGCTGTAATAACATGACAACAATATCCTAAAATTGATCAAACATATAATTTATAAGTTATTTCATAATAACATAATAATAGTCGTAACACGTTTTTATGATTATCGCAGGCATTTAATACTTTTTAACAAAATTAGTATGCCTAAATGTCACAGATAAGAGACACAGATGACTATATAAACACATTGGCAACATACCATGAAAGTGACACAACTAGTGTTTTTTTCACAATTTTGGGAATGGGGCCGGTAGCCTTTAGATTGGGAAAATTTGCGGCGTCTTGACTAAAATTGGGAACATATTGCTGATGTTGTTTTGCTAAAACAAATTTAAAAATTGAGAATACAATATTTGTAGTATTGTATTGCTAAGGTTGAACTTGTATGGATGGGAGATGAACGAAAATTGAAAAAATATTGAGATATTATTTTTTTTTTGGAAACCTTCCTTTGTGAATTTAAAGCTCCCATTTAGAAAAAATATATACTTTTTTCAATTGGAAATGGGGCCGATTACCGGACCCGCTTTTGAATGAAAAAAACACACACTGACAACATGTAATAAAACACCGTTTCTATAATAACAATATAGACTATCATATAGTTTTCCTGAAACTGGCTAAAACGCCTGTCATCTGGAGAGGCATTTCTTTTAAAGGTGCTGGTCCGGGCAGCACAAACTGCCGGACCGAAAAAGGCACTTGCAAGTAAACAAATAAATATGATTCCTGTCGACCGGGCTAACATTTTCACAAAACAAGTCCATCTAAATGTAATTGGGTCGGACCGCGGGACAGGTCATTTCGTAAAGACTGAGCGTACTGAAATATACAAACAACTGTTCGCGATAAACACATATCTAATTATTATAAACCAACATCTACACTGTAAATATAAAATCATGAAAATACCATCAATGCATTCAGCATCATCATAGAATTCGTCTTGTTGGTACCTTTATTGTCAATATAATCGCCACTACCACCACCACAACATCGTCATCATCAAAACAGCAACATATCAAACTTAATAAAGTGAATTGTTTTGCTTTATATTTTACAGCCTGTTCCATTTGGATTAGAAAAAAATACGCGATAAACCAAGAAACTGGGGGAAATAAAATTTAACATTATTAATGTGATTATAAATAACGGTATTCGTAGTGTTTACAAGTGCACGTTTAAATGCATTTTAAAATGTATGTTATAAAGTGCTACATAATTATATTGCTGTTGTATAAACTCAATGAACACATTATTGAGTGTATTACAAACGTTTGGAATCTTTTTGGACAATTTCAGTCAGATTTTTGGGGAAAAATGTTTTTCTGATTTAAATCGATTATAGAACAGTTTAGACTCCTCCCATTTGGCTTCGTGATTCATTAATATTCAACATAAAGGTGATTTGTCCACGGGGTCGATGTTTATATTTACATCGTACACACGTATTGTGATTTTGGGATATAAGTTTACTGCCCTTTTCAATTAACAAATAATTCATAATATGTTGTAACCCATCATTAGAGTGAATCTATTTAGACAACACACTAATGTGCGACACAACTAGAACGAAGTTAATATTCTTCTTTTCGATAAAAATAGCACAGTTTATAATACTTCTCTTTTGCACACGGTTATTTCATTTACGAATGCGAAGCTTAACACATCTCGTGATTTAAAATGTGCTTTGAACTAGTTAAAACTTTGTGAATAGATCTACTATTGTATCGGAGACAGTCGTGTTTAATCAAGAAGTAACTTAAAAATATGATAACTCGATTGAATATAGCAAATTATAAGTTATATTGGAGATGAAGAAAGTTAACTATGTGTTATTTATAAAATTTTGCAGGAAAACCCATGTGTTTTTCCGCGATCTATTTTTGAACATTGGAAACCCAACTATTACATGATGCTTGGATCCCATGACACCACATCAACACTGTAGAGCATTGTGTTAAAGGTAAAAAAGAATACATTTAAATTAATATATAATATCATGTATATACATTTAATATCATGTATATACATTTCATTGTGAATGTGAGTGGCTTACTGTTGGTAATTAATACATCTATTGTTATGAATGGTGTATGTTTGCCGATTTATCCAAAATGTTCGTATTGAAAGGTTTATTTACACGTATACAAAAAAAGGCGAAAATGTCATGTTTATCCTATTGGCGCCCTGTTTTGTCATTCTTGTGGTATATAAGCAGTTCTCTTGTCTAGACGTATTTGCGGATTGAAAGTCAACAACACGACAGAAAGACAAGTATGTTATGACCATAGGCAAGGCGTTGAACATGCCAAATAGGCAGAATGCCACACATTCACCAAAAGGGCAAATTACAAAGTCATTATAGCTACATATCATCTGCAAACGTTGGTCATACAAAAAAATGGCCTTATTTCAACCGTTTAAGAATAACAAACTGACAAATCGGACGAAATCGACAGTTTTTGCTAGGTAAGACAAAAACCCGCACTCCAATCTAACCATAACCATCCGTGTAAATGCGTGCTGACAAACAATACAATCACAATTTATCGCTTAACATTGATGAAAACGAGTTAAATAAACAACTTACCTCTAAAAACTAATTCTGTTTTCAGTGGAGATGCATATTCTCAATCTCCGCACAGTAATGTCGTTCCATGCTCTCACATACCATATCTGCTACCACAAGAAAATCCTACCAGATTTGGCAGGATTTGTGTTGTAGTTTACGTTTTATATTATGAAAAGTAGTATCAGTTTCTTTTATAATAGTGTTTAAGTTAAGGTTCATAATTAAAAAAAAAATACCTAAATTAAAAAAACAAAACAAATAACAACGGGAACATTATTGTACCACGAGGCTCGGCTATCATCACGTGCTGTGTTATGAAGGCAGGGATTTGATCCAGCTGTGCTGGTTCCAGTCAAATCTTTGCGGAGGTTGGCATGTTCTTAGAAGTAAACTTCAATATCTTGTTATTGCAGTTGTTGGAAGATAACATATTGATCTTAAATACCAGGCTTTTCAAAAACCTGATGTTAAGGCAACGCAAGAAATCTGCTTTGAACGTATGCACTTGTAAAAAATTAAGTTAAAAGGTTATGTATCATTTATTAAGTTTAATCATCAGAACAGCTGTATAAATCAAATAAGCTGTAATAGCATGACAATAATATCCTAAACTTGATCAAACATATAATTTATAAGTTATTTCATAATAACATAATAATAGACGTAACACGTTTTTTATGATTATCGCAGGCATTTAATACTTTTTAACAAAAATGAGTATGCCTTAATGTCAAAGATAAGAGACACAGATGACTATATAAACACATTGGCAACATATCATGAAAGTGACACAACTAGTTCTTTTTCACCATTTTGGGAATGGGGCCGGTACCCTTTAGATTGGGAAAATTTGCGGCGTTTTGACTAAAATTGGGAACATATTGCTGATGTTGTTCTGCTAAAAAAAACTTCAAACTTGAGAATACAATATTTGCAGTATTGTATTGCTAAGGTTGAACTTGTATGGATGGGAGATGAACGAAAATTGAAAAAATATTTAGATATTATTAATTTTTTTGGAAACCTTCCTTTGGGAATTTAAAGCTCACATTTAGGAAAAATATATACTTTTTTTCAATTGGAAATGGGACCGATTACCGGATCCGCTTTTGAATGAAAAAAAACACACTGACAACATGTAATAAAACACCGTTTCTATAATAACAATATAGACTATCGTATAGTTTTCCTGAAACTGGCTAAAACGCCTGTCATCTGGACAGGCATTTCTTTTAAAGGTGCTGGTCCGAGCAGCACAAACTGCCGGGTCAAAAAAGGCACTTGCAAGTAAACAAATAAATATGATTCCTGTCGACCGGGCTAACATTTTCACAAAACAAGTCCATCCAAATGTAATTGGGTCGGACCGCGGGACAGGTCATTTCGCAACGACTGAGCGTACTGAAATATACAAACAACTGTTCGCGATAAACACATATCTAATTATTATAAACCAACATCTACACTGTATATACAAAATCATGAAAATACCATCAATGCATTCAGCATCATCATATAATTCTTGTTGTTGGTACATTTATTGTCAATATAATCGCCACTACCACCACCACAACATCGTCATCATCAAAACAGCAACATGTCCAACTTAATAAAGTGAATTGTTTTGCTTTATATTTTACAGCCTGTTCCTTTTGGATTAGAAAAAAATACGCGATAAACCAAGAAATTGGGGGAAATGAAATTTAACATTATTAATATGATTATAAATAACGGTATTCGTAGTGTTTACAAGTGCACGTTTAAATGCATTTTAAAATGTATGTTATAAAGTACTACATAATTATATTGCTGTTTAATAAACTCAATGAACACATTATTGAGTCGATTACAAACGTTTGGAATCTTTTTGGACAATTTAAATCAGTTTTTTGGGGAAAAATGTTACTTATTGACATTGGGAAACAGCCTGTAATTTTGGGCGAAACAAGTCACTGTAATTAATATAGAAAATAATCACCATTATCGACACCGCCATCATCATAATATCACTAATCATTATCTTCATGTTCGTTGATGTTGTCAACGTATGTATTTTATCATATTATTCATAATAAACAACATCAGTGCAATATGTGAACAACTGTGGTGTAACTAATTCATATATGGATTTAAATGTCTTTTTTAAACAACACAATTTGACGTTTTTAATCGTTGTTTGTTTTTACCACTTGATGCTCATGTTACAATGTGACCCGTTATAAAACACGATTTTTTTCTGATATGTTTTTAGGTTCAAATCATTATGGCGAGTCTGGCCGATGTTTTCACTGAGAAAGAAAGGACGAACTGGCTGAAGGCATGGCTTGCAGTGGATATTGCAAAGTCTGGATTAGAAAACTTCGCGGAGACCGAGGCCAAAACTTTACATGCGAATATATACAACGCGGCCTGGTCAAGTGTTCAAGCACCAGCTGTGTGCATTGGCTGTCACACCGCTAACTTACTGAAATGCCCAACTCAAGGAATATGCAATAAACGAGGCGCAAATAGCTCATGTAAGGCTATGCATGATACCGCGGCAAAACAACCTCGACCATGCCCTACTAACGTGTGTAATAAAGTTCTCGACGAAATAAAAACACTGCACAAATTTGCTAGTCCTTCGTGGAAAAATACAAGGGCGCAGCAATGGGCACAAAATCCCTGGCAAATTGCAAAGGCGTATTTACCTCCGGACGGATATACTGGAAAGAGTTCGGTGCAAGACACGGACTTTAACGGAATCATCAGTTTTATGATGAATTGTAAACATTTCGACAGCAAGTTTTCGTTCCCCATAGCTCCAGGAAAAAACAATCCTCCGTGTTTACTGACAAAGGTATCAAACGTATTAAATTTTATTTAATTAGCCTTTCTTCACTTCCACGTCTCATATAAGTTCACATGAGCACATAGTGCTCATGGGACGTTGTAGGATACCGTGATGTCCGTCATCCGTCTGTTAGTGTTGTACCTAGAAGGGCTTGGGAGCATGTGGATGTATATTTAAAAATGGCATATTAACGCGCGGTTAATTCACAATAGAACGAAACCTTTACATGCCAGCGGTAAATTTCACGGGTTGTTGACAGGTTGGGGGTTTATATTAATTATTATAACATACCCGCCTAAATGTTCATGTTGTTTTTGTGTGTATATTAAACCGAATTTTATTAAAATGTTTGATGTTTAATGTTTTCAATATCATCCATTTCACGTCCATGCCATTTAAAAGTGGCAAACATAATACAGAAGAAAATACATATTCTTCTGGTTATACACAGATCCACAACATATCAATACTAATCTTGTTAAATGATTTTAGATTTAGGGTAGACTGAACTCCAGTTTGCAAAGACGTTTGTATCTTAAACGTATTCCCCATCATTAATGGACACGCGAATTGCATTTATCCTTACTAATTATTTGATTTCAAGAGGCAATTAAGATCGTTATCAATAAGGGCGCGTGGTGGCTTTTGCTTTTGAAAATAGGCATGTGACTTCAAATTTGCGATGCGTCGCGGCAAAATATGCCTGGCAAAAAACTATTGGTATTCCATACAGGAAAATTGAATCATAGATGCATTGTCATTTATTCCAAATAATACAAAAGTCCTTAAACTGGCTAAATTGTCACACGATTGTCAATACAATTGTTAGTTTTATTAGGATTGATGTTATGAATTGTATATGACACACTCGTCATTTGTATAAAATATTCATGTATATAATTATAAGTACTAAATTATTTTCGTAAAACAAGATTATTGTTATTAAATTTAATGAAAATTACCCTCATGAAATGTATATTGAATCATATACAAATTACCATCATAGAACATAATCGTCATATTTAATTTAATGTAGAAATTATGCTTACAGAACATATACAACTATTTTTACAAAATTAAGATAAAGAATAGATATTATTATACCCCAACATACGAAGTTTAGAGATGTATATAGGAGTTAACTTGTCTGTATATCTAGATGATGTCTTGGTCGAGTTTGAAAATGTGCCATGCCGGGCCAAACACTAGGTCACAGGGTCACTTAGTGCGTTCTTAACATTCAGCATGTTGTCCGCTCTCTAATTCAAGTAGTTTTCATCCGATCTTCACCAACATTTCTCAGAAGTTGTATCTAGATGATCGTAAGGCCAAGTTCGAACATGGGCCATGCTAGATCAAAAACTAGGTAACGGGGTCACTTAGTACGTTTTACACATTCAGCATGTGTCCGCTTTCTAATTCAAGTAGTTTTCATCCGATCTTCAACACACTTGGTCAGAAGTTGTATCTAGATTATGTGTAGGTCAAGTTCGAACATGGGCAATGCCGGGTCAAAAACTATGTCACGGGGTCAGTTAGTGCGTTTTAAACATTGAGCATGGTGTCCGCTGTTTTTGGGAAGACAACATGCAAAATATTATGTGTCAATGCGGCATGTGGGGGTATTCGTCACGTCTGTTAAAAAGCTCTAGTTTAATTATACATAGAATTATTATCTTTAAATGTTCTGCAGTATAATAAAAATAGTTTCTTATTTTCTTATAAAAATAAGTTTATTTCAAATTTCGGAGAATTAGGTTAGAGTAGATGTATTTCGCATGACCGACGATTAATATTTTTAACATTACTATTTCCTTCCCTCGGAGGTTTTAATGTAAATTAATGTCGTTTCAGTTCCTCTTAACTAGAGAGCAATTAATTGTGAGCAAATCAGATAGTCTTTGGATATACTAAATTGCGACGCAGTGCAAGTGTCACATATCCGTTTTGTCTGTCACTTTCCGGCTATATAAGATGCATAAAATCACGAACTAGTCAGTTGTTAGGGAGGATTTGGCTAGATAATAATTTAGGCCATTGTTTAAATTAATGAAATCGAAAATTGTATCATAGTTTGAATAGTAAATCAAGTTAAAAACTACTTTGAGCCTTGTGTCTTCAATTAATTTCCCATCCATCATTTTATGGAGATGTTTTGAAGCGTGTCCGTAAATTAAAATATGTTAAAGAAAATGTTCATATTAAACTTTTCAATTTAATCAACTCGTTTTTATCAAAAGGATATGATGCTGATGTACTTAAAACACGTGCTTGATGGTTTTAGTTCACTATATCTTTCTTCTCTTAAAATTTGGAATCATTAATGATATTATGGGCATTTTTCACATTTGAGCATAATTGTGTCTTTGTGTCGTTTGTACAAATCTGCATGAAAACTACATTTAGACTCACATATTACATCAAATCATTTCAGTCGACAGTTATTTTCAAATAACACCTATATACTGTTTGATTCCAATAATGTCGCTTTAATGGAATTACCATTTTTATACATTTGATTCTTAATATTTAATCACCTAAACTTGTTTTATTATTAGTTCAATTTTGCAGTACCGCCCCATTAATATTTTTATTTTTACTTTACAGTACTGCCCCTGGATTTTTTCATGGCATTGTGTCTTCGCTTGTCAATTACGTCATAACTCTTTCTCTGTTCCTGGGTACATTTTTTTGTGACGTCATACGACCAACTTTCCCAGTTGTAATCTACATGCATAGGTCATTGGGTTTATAATTTTATTTTTATTTTCTCTGTGACACGCGTTTCTTGTTTGATTTATTTTTTAGCAGTACATAAATAACCAAGAAATGTAATATGGAACTTTTACACCCATTATTGCTGCTTCTTTCTGTATTTGTGCGATGATGATCTGAAATATAAACTTCATGATGCTATATTTTAAATCTTTTTCTATAAAGAAGGAATGTAGTTGACACTTGTTCATAGTTTGATTCCATCGTGCCTCAAAAAGTTGTAACTCTGTTGCTCTGGTATCTTCAATACCATTGAGTAATTAAATGGTAATTAAATTGAATGCGTTTTAATTCCCTTTTATTATCGTTTAATTTGAGTTACAATGCTATGAGGTTAAATTGTATTTACACTTAAATGTATTATGAATATTGCTGGGCCAAGTGTGAGGTTGAGCGCTCCAAAACCGGTTTAAATCCCCAATGCTTTGCATTGACCGTTCCAAGGCGGTGACTCCAGCTTTATTCTTATTTGTGTTTATCTTGTTTTGTATTGTGCTGTATTGTGCTGTTGTGTACTGTTTGGGCAATCGGTCACTTGCCTTAAATAAATGACCTACTAATTGTTTATAATAATAATTCAATACTACTCCAGCAGCTGGAGTTTCACTTCTTTATATTGTATCCAAACAATATTCCACTACGGGACACGTTCTAATTTTTGGACATAATACCTGCACCACGTATAATAAATGAAAACAAGAACAATAATACTAATGCAATGTAACAACAATTCTTATTCATTCTAACAATTGTATTATGTAACACGATTAACGTTTTACATTGCTAAACAACTTTATTTTATATATCGAACGCATACATCACATGACAGCAAAAGTGTTACACTGATGGTTATAGTGCAGATAATGCATTTACAAAATAGAGTTTAAAGTGTTCAGCGGCTGGACGTAAATGATACACGAATCACAGATGTCATCTTAATAAGATGTAGCCGCCTTATATTAATGATAACTCATGAGCAAGTACAAACAGTGTTATACGGTAATCGCGATTAAATAATTACATTTTCTATATTACACGTTGCATGCTATACCCTATTTCAAAAGGTTAACGCAAGCACATTTGGCCAGAATTAATTTCATCAATGGATTGTTGATAATTTTAGGCGCGTGAGATTGGCAGGACTGTTCGTCACTCGTCTCAGTGTAAACTTACAGACGCAGATCTCCAGGTCATCTTCACAACACTGACTAACCTGCTGAATGACCCAACGTGTCTTGCACATGACGTCGCATCACAGGAGGCTGTAAACAAATTAGCAAAGGTAATATTGTTAAATGACAAATCGTATCGATGTATTCCCCAGAAAGAGGTTGAATTTCTTACATGTGTTATTAAAGCTACACCACAAACGCGCTGTAGTATTTAGCTGAAGATAAGCATACCAGGCACCTTTTATACATTATTATGATGTTGATGTAGAATGGGACGATGAAATTAAGAGCACGAATTATATATTTGTTCATTAAGCATAAAAATCTAAATAGTCAATTTATGGTTCATTTCTGCAATGGAAAGGATGTGATGAACGTATGTCTAATGTACTCTTTCTCCAATACAGCTACAAAACGATATATTGAAGATAACCACAGAAGAAATGATGCATTTACTGGGCGCTGTCCAAGATAAACTGAAGGAAGTTGAAAACTTAGCTGAGAAGACTCTTCACGAGATAAGGGAGTCCATTCAACGATATATGAATGATCTCAAGGAGCACAATGACACATGTAAACAGCAACTTGATAAGCACACAGAAACATGTGAAATGAAACTGGATGAACACACTGAAACATGTGAAGTGAAACTTGATGAACACACTGAAACATGTGAAGTGAAACTGGATGAACACACTGAAACATGTGAAGTGAAACTGGATGAACACACTGAAAACTGTGAAGATAAACTGGATGAACACACTGAAAAACTTAAAATTGCACTTGATGAACATTCTCGACAGCATACCGAATCAAACTATGAGCAATCCTGTGAAGGTATATTGGAATTTGTATTGTACTTTAAGTTGCTTATAAATAACATTATATTCATATTTTAGAACAAAAAAAACGTGATACATAAATGGCCTAAATAGCCATGCCTCCATATAAATAGATTTATTTTGCTAATGATATTCTCTTCTCTAAAATTTCGTATGGTTTTCCCCTACAATTTTGTTCAAATGATTTCCCTGTTCAAAAACGGCCCAAACATGAAGCTACATGTATATTGTTTCTGTTATAAATGTACAGTGAATACTTTAAAAAAAAATCTCTGAAATCGCAAGGCCGCAGGTAAAGATTTGTGCATGTTGTATAATATTCTTGTTCATTACCCACACTTGGATCGCCCTGTGTGACTGGTTTCCCATACAATACGTATACAGTCCAACATGTGTAAAACGGTCAGTCAATGGAAGTGACCCATGTTTGACCCACATGTTTTCTACTACATTTTGGACGCTTCAAATGTACAATCCCATTCAACTCACACCCGAAAATTATTTTAAACTTATGCTTAACCACAACTGCACTTGCGCACGTCCAACACATTAATTACTTTCAATCAAAAGCGCACTTTTCCAGAATCAGACAGTTTCGCATACTTGATTCGCTCCTCCCAAGTTTAAAACTTGCGTTTACCTCGAATTGATATTCCGTTATTTATTACTCCTATTGAATGTAAAATTGACGTACGCTAGAAAGTGCATAAACAGAATGATCGGAAAATGTTATTTTCAAATCACTATATATTTGTGTAATTACAACCTCAATGTTGTAAGTACTTAGCTGTTATTTAGTTAGTGATACATACGTTTAAGGTTTTGTTTCTGGGGATACAACTTATTTTAAGGATTTTCTAATTATTCCAGGAAAACAAACCTCAACTCCCTATTATTAGTTGTATCAACGTGGGCAGCATATATCATATGAAATGCAAAAACTGAATCCAGATTCTTTAGCCACAAAAAGACTCTATGACGTAGGTGGTAAGAGACAACAGGAATATTGATTTGCTTTTTACTTGCGCACCTCGAAATGACTGCCTCATGACCGCATCACACGGGTAAAAAAGGCTTTCGACGTGACAAACACTGGCCGTTGGATGCATAATCAGATGACCGGTATAGTCAGGTGTAAATCAGTTAATAAATATGTCCATCAGGGTGCGCACGTTTCTTTATGTGGCAAAAGTAAAGTATTGTGTACACATCTATTGTCCAGTCGAAATGCAACTTGCTAAGATATTTTGTGCTCGTGATATCTCGTCCAAATTACAAAATGGTTTGGGAAACATCACACAATTTGCCAATACGTTTCAGTTCCCAAAATCAGATGAGCCACTTAAATGTAGGGCCTATGACTCACTTCATTTTAGTCGTGCATACACTTTTACCTTAATAAAAGAGCATGCAACGCAACTTCTGTCAGAATATACCTTGCTAAATTTTTATTTCAGATCTCCGTCGACGTTTGATTGAACACTACAATGACAACTCTAGCTTTGTGCCTCTTTCAATTTTGGATGAGAGTCTTGATAAGCGTATAACAGACATATATGCAACGCCTAAAATACATCGAATCGATATTAAGAAAGATGGTTCACGCAAAATAGAGGAACCAGTAAATTTTTACAAAGAAATGTTTTACAAACACGATCATTCAAATAGACGCATTTATGTACAAGGCGAACCCGGCTCAGGAAAGTCAACTTTTGCAGCTAAGTTAGTTCATGATTGGTGCCATAAAAATCAGCCTATATTGACTGCTCCGAATAAAAATACAGCGTTTAATGACTTGAAGACAATTCAAACATTCAAGTTCCTATTTTTCATCTCGTTGAGAAATGTGCGGGGACAGAAGGATATAAGTCAGATGATTAAAGACCAGCTCGTTGATCAAATGTACTCTGAAGATGATCTTGACGGTGTGTACACACTTTTAAAAACAATTATAGAAACTGAACAATGCCTCGTAGTTCGGGATGGCCTTGATGAATGGGTGGCACCTGATGGTTGTAACCTAGCTGAACCTTCCATGACAGGATTGCCGAAGGACAAAGTCACGGTTCTCACAACAGCTCGACCATGGAAACTGGCTGATGGACGAATAAAGAATTCTCAAATCGACATTCTGATGGAGATTCAGGGTGTAAGCGATCCGGATATATTTTGTGCAAATATACTCGGTTGCATAATTGACGACACTAAGGAACTGGACAACACTGTCAAGGAATTTCAAAATTTTGTTGAAAAACGGGAGCTTAAATCGTTATCATCCTCACCGATGTTGTACATACTGGTCATCTGCACGTGGGTCGACACGATGAAAGAGGGGGAACATTCGAAAGAATATTCCTTATGTGCATTATACACTTCTTTGCTTGAAAGTCTTTGTAAAAAGACCACCAGTACAACTGGTTATTTTAATATATCAAACCCTTCACCTGTAGATTGTTTTTCTAACACAAGTTACCTACAGCCAAACATTGAAATCTTAGATAAGCTTGCTGTTGCAGCTTGTAAATTGCTCTTCTCATGTGAAAGAGAAACATCTATTGTTTTTAGTGACATAGCATTATCGAACTACTTTTCTGGGGAAGAGTTCACACTATGTAAGACATTCGCTCTCAAGGCAGGAATATTAACAAACAGGAAAGATAAAAATAGGACTGGAAGCTCGAACTCATTCATTCACAAAACTATTCAGGAATTTCTCGCAGCATATTATATTGCATGCAATACATACGTCATTGATGACGTTGTGGCCGGATATCTGAAACGCTACAATGATTCTTATCTTGATTTATCTCAAGTGTTCATATTCCTGTGTGGGATGAACACCATCGCTGCGAATGCATTGTCAGGTTTGATGGACGAATATCACGTTGCTAGTTGCAGATTTTACGACGATTGGCCTTGTGAGCTTCAGAATATCACTGAGACTGGAATCAGAGAGGCAGAAGCCGGCAAACAAAATACCATATGGCCGAAACTCAGTCACGTTTCCATTACGTACTACAACATGCGATATTCACTTCGTGTCTTGTCTGCAAACACCTCCAATATCCAGTCATTGAATTTGACTTTTTTCTCGATGGGGTCACCGTTAGTTTCTGAAGCGACTGTCCATCAAGCAAAAATAAAGCTGCGTCCATTCGCACGAGGCGATTTTGTGTTTAACCTGGCGTCATGCCACAAGCTGAAAATATTGCGTCTAATGGTAAATGACAAAGGAGATGACATATATCTTACAGGTAAATTATTTTATATGTTATAACTAAAACTAAATGAACGTTAATATTCAGCATATAGTTACCAATTGTATCATGTTTTTAGCAAACATTGGTAATTAAATCGACATGGAGTTCAGTCTGATATAAATGGTTTTGTAAGTACACACTTGTTTTACACGTGTCAATATGGATTCTGTTGGTTTAATTAATTGGAATTTAACATGTACATCACCTTGTTTACGTTGCGAGTAGACCAGCAGAGTTAATACCAACTTCTAAACTAATATTTCTATTATGATCGGCAGATAGGAAACATTTCACTGAAAAATGCAGTTTTAATACAAAGAATGTAGGATTATTAAACATGTCTTGTTTAAGAAATAATATTTTTCTATGATGGTTTGTTGTCAAATAACCAACAGTAAGGAGTATAGATGCGTAGGAATTAAATCACGAGTGCGAAGCATCTATACTCCTTACTGTGGGTTATTCTACAACAAACCATCATAGAAAAATATCATTTCGATTCTAACACGATTCTCATTGATTTGGTTCCAGCTTTTGGACGTGAACTATATTTTTCAATACTCCGCCCTTCTTAGTACAAAGTTCACTTTTTAGTGACGTCATTGAAATGTACAAACAGATGGCGTAGTTTTCATTCATAAATATTTTGCAAATGACGTCACCCCATTGAGAACAACAATCGTAAATGACGTCACGTTTGTTGATGCTACTGAAAAGCTGACATGCTATAAATGTTTTCTTAATTAATTTTCTTAACAAATAACATTGTTTGTAGGCGTGATTATGTCACTTATCACCAAATATACAATTTGTTGTTTCATTACATTTATAAACATGCTTCATTTATTACATTTCTTTTAGAGCGGGATTTAGCACGTGCATTTTACTGCAATATTTTCTTTATTTATTCGGAACTATTTTCGAAACATTAAGCTCCGCCCATAATTTATTGCAGAATAACCCACACTTGATTTCCTTCTTTGTCTTTAGAAAACAAGTCGCGTGCCGTGTTAGAATTGATTGTAATATATAATTTATTCAGATATATGATACACATTTATTATACATTTTTAATTAAATCCTCATTAATAGTGGATGTGAAACATTTAGTCTAATATGTTTAAATAGTATCGACTTGCAAGAGAGCGCATTCATGTGTGGTTGACATTTTTTATCCCTTTTTTGTATATTCATACGTTCGTTTTCGAACAATATCTCAACAACATCTTATATGACACTAATTTGTGAGCTCTTTAACTCTTTCACGGGTTCGATCCCCAATGCGGGAGCGTTCTTTAGATCTCCCCCAAACAAACCAAGTAATAGCTCCATCAAGATAGCGGACTAAAGAGCGTTTTAATAAGCTTAAGAAATCCGATGCAATCGAGCTAAACTAAATAGGTTTTAACTTATTTGTTAGCTCACCTTTTTGTTGCGCATACCTTGCTCGTGTCGAGACTTTATGATCATATGGTGTTCATCATTTGTATTTCGTCGACATTTACGCACGTAACACATTATTTTTCACTCTTCAAAAACATTTACAGAACATTTGTCCCATTGATTTCGCGTCAGATTACGAAACTGGGTCATATTGGGTCAAACTTTAGGTCACTAGGTCAAATAAACGAACAATGTTAACTCTCTAGATTTCTTATGTTTAGTCAAATCTCTTCCAAGCAGGACATTTGTTCTAATGATGTATCGGCAAAGTTCGAAAATGGTTCAGGCGCATTAAAAATAATGGCGGCCAATGGGATGAGACTGTTTCATTTTCATTATCTAGTTAAAGTGAAACCTTGTTAATACATTTTCGTCCAATCATCATTTAATTTGTTCATATCATTTGTTCTAATAGTATATCGGCCTATTTAACCAAATCAATCCGTGCCATTGCACAAAAAATAACATATTCACCTGGGGGCTTGGCAGTTTTTCGTTAACGGCTAAAGCGAAATCTTGTTAACACTGTATATATAATGTTTATTGTTATAAACAACAGACGATATTTAAATCGTGTCTGATCTATAAACACCGCCAATGTCAAGTCATTGCATATACCGCGTTTACTTGCCCATGGATAGCCTTAATCACATTTTGAGTTAAACCTGTTGTCGCCCCGCAAGCTCAAAAAATTACGTCTAGAAGGAATGGCACAATGGCTTAAAGGTAAAACTATATTGTTATGTATTTAAATAATTAAAAGTTGATAATTATTCACAATATAATTACACATGGTATGTAGTGTTAAACATAATGTTGTCGCCGAACGACAAGGAGTTCAGTCTGATATGAACAGTTTGTAGGTATTTATTTAAAAATGATATATTTAACACGGGCACTGTTGGTCAATAAATACAGCAGGTAATACAAATACGCCAATTTAAAACAATATTATGGAACATTTCTAAGTTTATACATTCGGACAAAATTGTAACAGATTAGCTAGATCTATTGTGACGCTTACTTTTAGCTTTTATAATTATCTTTCGCCCACCGATCGTCCTCCGTTCTCTTTCGTAAATATGTTATATTTTTTTTGAACTCTAGATGCGATTTTTATTATTAAATCTTAATTAAATTTGATCAGAACATGTGTGCCATTAATATGTCGTCAGAGTTCGAAACTGGGTTATTTGGAGTCAAACACTATGTCAATAGGTCAAAGTAAACTTAGTTAACGCTTAAGAAGTCGTACTTTAGTCTAATATTCATTAAACAGAACGCATGTTCTAATGATGTTTTGCCCGAGTTCGACAATCGTTCTGATCCATTGAAGAAAATTGCGGCCAGAGGGGGGCTGGGTTGTGTTTTCCTTATCTAGCTTAAGTGAAACCTTGTTAACACTCAAACAGTAAGATTGTTCGTGAACTCATCATTGAACTTGCTCAAAATATTTATTCTAGTATATCGGCCATGTTTGAAAACATATTCCGGCCCATTGCTATGCATTGTAACTTTGGGCGAGACATTTATTCCTATATGACTTGTGATAACCGTGTTAAAACATTTTTGTTCAAATCATCGCGAAACTTTATTTGATCATTTGCTTTAATGATATAGGTAAATTCGGTTCTGGTCCGTAGAAAAACATGGCCGTTAGGGGGCAGGGTAGTTTTCATTAAAAGGTTATATTGAAAGTTTTTCTTACATTCTTCAATCACAGTTTTTTCTGGATAATTTTCCATAAGTTCTAAGCCTTGTTGGAAATGGTTATTTTTCGTTTGTAAACAATGCCTCCAGGTGGCGAGCAGATGAAATTTAATTCATTTACACTGTTAACTTTGCAGTTTTTGAATTATGTCATTAAACTTATTCACAACATTTGTTCTATTGCCCGGCAGAGTTAAAAAAATGGTTCCATTCCGTTAAAATGGGGCCCAGGAGTGCTGCAGTTTTCCTTACATTGCTACAGCAAAACATTGCCAACACTCTATAAGTCACATGTTCAGCCCAAGTATCATGAAACTTGTTCAGAAAATTATTGTTAAAACTATCTTGCCCAAAGTCGTGAAATGGGTAAAAACATCTTGCAAAAGCTGCCCAGAAAGTGCAGTTATTTTTTGTTTTAGCTGAGTGGCCAAGGGTTTGACGCTCTTGTTTAATTTCGCTAATTGTGTTTATACAGGGATTCATCAATAAATCTTTAAACAGAGATAACAACGCAGAAAATAGAATATTGTTGAACAGTCATTATAAGGCAATTGTTTAACGGTATTTTATTTTGTTTTCTTTTTTATCATGTCAGTGATATGGTCGGCTGTTTTCGGAGAAAACCCGAGGTACTGTCATAGCCAGCTCGTCGTCCGCCATCCGGCGTCTGCCGTCCGCCGTCCGCGTCGTGCTAAAACCAGAACATTGCTCTAAAATCAAAGTGCTTCCACCTATAAAACTTGATATGAAGCTTCACCTTGATGAGTGATACACACCACACTCATTTTTTGGTCACTAGGTCAATGGTCACTGTGACCTCTAATTTAAATCTTAAATATAGGCTCTAAATTCAAAGGGCTTCCACATACAATTTTGAAACTTTATATGTAGATGCACCTTCATGAACCCACACGCCACACCCATGTTTGGGTCACTAGGTCAAAGGTCAAAATCACTCTGACTTCTAATGTAAAAATTTAACATAGACTCTAAAATCAAAGTGCTTCTACCTACAACTTTGAAACTTCATATGTAGATGCACATTGATGAGTTCTACACGTCACACCCATTTTTGGGTCACTATGTCAAAGGTCAAACTGTCCTCTCTTCCTTTTCTTCTCACAAGCTTTCATTTATTCAAATCTGCACCCATAGCCGAGCGTTTGCACCCGCTATGCATAGCTTTGGTTTTATGTTTGTCTTCAGTTTGCATTGTCATTGTAATTTGGTAAAAGTCGTTTTGAACGTCCCAAAACTTGCGGGATTTCATCATGTCCTTTTTTGTAAATGTTCGAATCCTATTTCGGTGATTTACTTTCATAATTGTGTCTTTGGTATTACCCTGACAGCTAAAATGTATTTTACACACCGTAGTTTTAAGTCGGATCGAGTCAATGGATACAATAATTTAGTGTTATGGTTTCCTCGGTTTTGTGAATACCTTTTGTCCGTTTTTCATCGTGCGTCTTTAAACATTTAGCTTGACTCATTTGACTCCACAGTTCATGCAACTTTTTCAGAACATTCGTCACAATTATATATAGGCCTTGTGTTAAACTGTACCAAGTAGGCTAGGGTCAAAAATGGGCTACGAGGTGAAAATAAAAAGAAAGCTTGTGAACATTTTTGTGGCCACACATATTGCAAAGTGGTTAAAAATATGGTCAAAACGTTGTTAGTTGAAATTAAAAACTAGGTCACTATGTAACATTATTGATAAAGCTTGTGAACACCCTGGGGCAACATTTTCCTAAGATCTTCTTTTATCGGGACCCATCTTTACTTCAGCTTGTTAGTACATGGTAGCTGCTAGCATACACCCGGTACAGTCTGCGTTGAAATGAATGTACCCGTGTCTACTTCGTGTACTGTAACGTTTGAATTGGCACAAATCAACAATACCCGGGAAAGCCAGACCAGTGGAGGAGTACCAACTTACTCTCTTTGCAAGAAGATGCACATTTTTGCACACCTCATTTTATGACACTTATCTCTGTCCTCACTAGGTGGTCATTCAACTAGTTGTTGTGTACCAGGTCCTGCCACCGTCAGACACCAGAAAAATGTATTGCATGTTTAATTGTACTTTTTTTCATGCAGTCCTCTGTAATTAAGAAGTTACACAGATAGAATGGATTGAGCTCTTTGGGCCACCAGCTGACGGTTTTCTGCGGATGGTCAATCTCACTTTTATAATATAAAGTTCTGTTATTATGAGTTATGCGTTGAATGAAACAACAACATCTGGACATAAGACCCAGCCCCGTTCGCCCGGGCAAATTCTATCGCTGTCATGGCAATGGAGAAACGACTAGTGGGGGAAGTGTCCATATCTTGCTACATGTTGCCGCTGCTCTGATTCAGATAGCTAATGGTTATTTATATGCAATAACCGAAAATGTGTTAAATGCGGAAGCATAAAATCTGCCTTCCACCAAGGATAAGGCTCTTATATGAAGGCTATGAGTTTATCCTCTTATTCTCATTGCTATTGTGTTTCTCGCTATGATGCAGAGTTAAAACAAATTGCACCATATACTTTGTTCCAACGTGAGTGCATACAAAATATACCTACACCATTATATTGTACCGGAATTAAGAACATGAAATTTGCTGTCAATGCACGCCCTTTACCAGAAGTGTATTTCGTTTAGTTGGGTTAGTGGGAATGATCATATAACAAATATCAAAATCACCCCACTTCCCTCTGTTGAACTGGAGGCACAAACTTAACAAACAACGATCTTCAGCGCCCTGTTTCATACATTCAGGTATTGTTCTTACATATACAGAGATGCCCTCCTGTCGATCCCAGAGAGTATTCCCTGTCAGACTATGATCACCACGTATTCGGGCTCCAATGTAACGGAAAATTCTTAGCTTGGTCAAACAATTTCAGGCGAGTGCAAGATAGACGAGGAACATTTTGTTAGTGTGCCCCGTAATTGACCCAAAATGATCGAAAGCAATCCAATCAGCTCCCCTGCCTGTATTACCATGCATTACAATTAAAGATCCGTCAGGAATAGGTCAACGTTTTAGACACATGCATCTTAAGGAGCTGACGGATCTTGTAAGTGAGAAAATTAAGGACCGTAATTGACCAATGTCGGGTAGCAGCATACAATAAAAAAATTATCCATGGTTCTGACGAGGTAGAGAGTCATTTAAACATGTCATTTAACCAACCAAAAAATCCATTCTGAAAGAAAGGTTCTGATGATACATTTCATCCATTAACCAATACGTGGTCATTTCTGACCATCCACTGTATTTATATCTAAATACAAACCATCCCAACTGCTAAAGTAAAAGGGCGTGCGCCGGTCAGAGTATTGCGTTGAAAACTCCTCGCGCCAAGATAACTTCTTCTCAGTGCAGACTAATAACTAAATCTATGACCAATACTATTGTTTAATGTTTATTACATAACTGTCGTCTGCGGCTTTGCTCCTTTTGACAAAAAACGGTATGATTGACAACTGCCTTTTTTATTTAAAGGTACGAGCTAAATGGTCTTTACAATAATTGACAAATCAAAATGCACGATCGGTGGCCGTGTAAGTAATCTAAATACACAAACCTCGCATTTTTTATCCGGCGATGTTTCGATAGAGCTAGCCGATCGGTATTTTGATAGCATTCCCTTTGTTTAAGAAATGTGTTGCCTTTCAAAAAATATCGTAATTTATAGGTTTTGCGTTAGAGCCATTAATTGTTTATCTCTTTTAGCTCAAGCGAGAGGTAATGACACGAAACGAAGGAACCATTTCACTCTGCGAGTTGATTGAAATACATGTTGTTGTAATGTTTCGAATCAAATATGCTGACCTATTCTTTTGCAAATGTCTGCTTCTCTCAGTGCAGCGGTTGGTTCTCTTTACCAATCCAGTAAGACAAATGTACATATGTTGAAGTATATCTGCAAGCTTCGCGTATCAAAATATGGCCGAATTCTTTCAAGTTCAATGAAATGTAATTCACTCAAGTAGACATGTTATTTTTTAGTAAAGTTACACTAAACTACTTATACAAACATGCTCTTAATATCGTTGGTTACTTGATACCAGTCCCGTAATCTTGGAAAGGGTCGTTTGTATTTGTTACCCATCACATTTCGCTTAAATACACACAACAAACACTTACTAGCTTCTATAATTATTTCAAGATCTTGCACTTATTTACAGGTGTTCACTTTTATTCAAATATGCTAAACAGCAACACAGTTGCCTTAAATACTTGTACATACATGATGAATTATACGTTATCTATTAACATAATCTAGTGTTTACCGAAATCATATACAATGGCGTAGTTGCGACGTTGCGATGGTGAGTTCACTTTCACAATATCGCACCATAGTTCTATTTGACCTCGCATCATGTTATCGCATTCTCGGCTTAGACTATACAAATACTATATCAAGAGAATGAATTCGGAACATCGCGTTTCGACTTTTTGGCCTTTGGATAAATAAATAAAGGTGAGAACGGGAACATTAAGGAATATGTTTTATTTTCATAAAACATCGTAAATTACCAGTGTTGCGTAAGTGCTATTTGTTGTTTCTTTCTGTCAACCTTTGGAAGAACAACAAAAATTAATGACACGAAACGAAGCAGCCATTTCACTGTGCTATGTAGTAAAAAATATGTTCGTTTACTAGTTCAATTCAAGGATGCTGACCATTTCTTTTGCAAATTCTGCTTCACCCAGAACAGCGGCTTGTTCTCTTGATTAACACTTGTCCATTTAACCACCATAGTGCAAATAAAATATCTTAGTGGTGTTTCCGAATGAATCGATAATTAAAATATGCTTAATTTGTTAAAGTTCAGTAAAATGTGACTAATTGAGTAATTTTTTTCTCGAGTAAACTTTAGCAAAAATACTTATACAAAAATACTCTTGAATATCTATGGTTATTTCAAACCAGTCCGTAAATCTTTGGAAGGGTCGCCATATAATGTTGTTTGAACTTCTGACCCACCACCTTTTGCTAACAAACAGAAAACACAAGTTAGAATCTTCTATAATTATTTCAAGATATTGCATTAATGCAAATGTATTCGCCTATTTACATATATGTATTTTAACAAGCATTACATAATTGTTGAATTCTACGATATGCATTCCCTTATCCAGTGTTAACCATAATCATACACTGATTAGTAGTTGCGAGGTTGCAATATAATGATGCGCGAGATGGTGGAATCACTTTCACGATATCGCACCATTATTATATTTTACCTTGCATCATGATTTCGCAATCTCGGCCAAGATTATCCCAATGATAGTGTGATTTCAGATCTTCGCTTTTTGACTGTTTGACCTTTAAAGGTAAAGAACGGGAATATCACTGCTATATTATGGGATTACAATGCGATATATTTATTTCGCGATCTCGCAGCGTAATATTGCGTTCACAGACCTTGAATTTGTACAATTTTATCGTGTCATCGGGTCCTCACGCTTGTACTCTTTGGGCTTACGAAACATCGATGGATTTTAACGAGATCCGTTAAAATAATGATGAATTGCTAATGGGATACTAGTCACATACAGGTACAGATACTTATGCGCATTTGCTTTGGGGAAAACACATTACAAAGTTTATTCACGTGCATGGCTTTCTCAATTAACATATTCGAGCTGCTAACACACGTGTATGTGTATGTGAAGCTCATAAGTCACACAGGAGGGCATGATATCTTAAAATTAATTCAAAACTTACTTTCCTTAACGTTCATTTTGATAATGCGATATTAACATTTTGACTAAATGGCCGCACCATATGTTATGATAGGAATTTTAGCAACTAAATGACGTATTTTGTTATTGTGTTTGATTCTCCGTGTACTTGGACCTGACCGTTTAACATACCATCGCATCACGCAGTGTTGTATACGATTATACTATCCATATAGAATCATACCTCATTATAACATAGACTAGCCATTTTTGGAGTGGGCATACATAAATATCGAGCACAAAGATGATGAGTCACTGATGGGAATAATGAAAATATTGTATGTGAATGAGTTCTCATTTTCACACATGCGAACATTAAAATCTTATTCTTTACAAATATGACAGGATGTTATGTGAAACTATGGTCATAAGGAGATTTGTTGGCTTGATCTTAAATTGCAATTTTAAGCCAAATATATACAAAACCGCCGTGAAAAAAAGCATATGGAAAATCTAGCAAAGAAAATGCGGATGCAAGCCATCGGTTAATGACTCTGAAAATGTGCGCCTAATTATTTGAGCCTTGTTCTGAGAAAACTGGGCTTACTGCATGTGCTTAAAGTGTCATCCCAGATTTGCCTGTGCAGTCCGCACAGGCTAATCAGGGACGACACTTTCCGCCTTAACTTGATTTTCGGTAAGGAGGGACTTCCTTGAAACTAAAAATACCATAAAAGCGGACTGCACGGGCTAATATGTGATGACACTTTGCGCACATACAGTAAGTCCAGTTTTTTTCATAACAAGGCTCAAATAATTAGGCGCACAGACTGCACAGGCTTATCTCAGACGACACATGCATTAACGCACATGCATTAAGCTCCGTTTTCTCAAAACGCAGCTCATTTTATTAATAGTTTGATGCACTTCACATTAACAACTGTCATAAAAAGAGCCAATCTCAATATCGAGTCGTATTGATTCCCTACCCAATATGTTAATGATAACCACTAAACTCACAAATGAATCAATCATCGATCATCGCTCTAATGGTTTAGTCATGGCAGAAAAGACTTGATGTCGGCATGTGGAACAAGTAAAATTACAAAAATGTGTTTAAATAATTGATTAAAAATATGGGAGATATTAGACGTAATATCATATAACGCATATATGGTATGAAATGATTTTATATTATGAACATTTGAAAATGTGTGCATTTGATCACTAATAGGTTATATATGACCGCTTAAATAGTACACTCCCACGAAGGTATAATTAACGTTGAAGTATTTCAGTGTGAAATTGAGTTATACTTAAGAAACATTCGGACGCAAAAAATAAAAGTGTAAATTATTTCAAACCAAACAGTAGTACTTACATACTTTTTAATCAAATGGGCTTAAATTTATTCGACTGTTCATTAACATACATGTTTCAAATCCTTGAACATTGATTGTGATTGTAAATCGAATGTCAACAAATTTAAATGCATTTAGTGTCTTTGTTATCAGTATGCATTTAATCATATTTTCAGATTCTGTCGATTTGGTAACATCAGAACTTCCGGTCGTGATTGTTCTCAACCATGCAGAGCCAGCTCGGTGTGGAGATCCTCCTCCAGTCCTGCCCTCAATACAATACATTGACTTGTTGGGGGTCAAATGTTCCAGTTCCTGGCTACGCAGTCTGTTCAGCACGCTACTGACACTCGATCATGAGGTGCAGTGTGAGCTAACTAGCTGTTATATTACATCGACTGGAGAGGGCTCTGTCAGAGAATCAACCGAACAAATATCGACAAATATAAGGACGGGTTTTAACAATACATTCTACGTGCAACTTTCTCGGTACAGTTTCATGTTTAGGAAGCCTCTACATGGTTTTGGGGAGGCTCTACGTGGTCTGAATATCAAATTGCTGCGTATCAATGTGGAATACACGATAATGAGCCGTTCACACTTTGTAGCTTTCTTATATAAGTCACTTCCATCACTCTCATCACTGGAGACACTTGATGTATGCGTGGACGATATCAGTCCTGATTTGTGTGAGTATCTGCACAGTCTGCATATCAAGAGTGTGACTCTGAGTCAGAAGGGTAGGTGGAGGGGCGTAATAGTAAATCATGTTTCACAGTTATCACAGGTTCTCATATCGCCCACACAGATGGAAGCTATTATTATTGACGTGAATGCCCATCCAGATCTGTTAGAGGCTCTGTGTGGTCGGAATATAAATAGTCTCAGCCTATATGGAAGTGGAGAACATTTGGAAGTGAAAAATGTATCGGCGTTGTGTAGGTCCCTCTCGTCTCTCAAACAGCTTGATAAGCTTGATGTTATCGTGAACAATGACACTCCTGGTCTGTGGCAGGCCCTGCATGGTTTAAATATTAAGAGTCTTAGTCTGAGTGGTGGAGAAACAGGTTTGATAGTGCATCATGTATCGGCGTTAGCACAAATACTGGCATCGCTCATACACCTAGAAACGCTAAGTATTAAAGTCTCTGAATACAATCCCTGTCTATGGGAGGCTATCCACGGTCTGAATATTAAGTGTTTGAGTCTTTGTAACTTAGGTCAATTGGATCACATATCGTCGTTATCGCAGTCACTAGCATCGCTCACAAATCTGGAAACGCTTTGTGTAAAATTCTCTTGTGCAGGCGTTCCCCGTCTATTGGAGACTGGCTGTGGTCTGAATATTACATGCTTAAGTATTGAAGCGAGTGGTACCTGCCAACAACTATGGGAGGCTCTCATAGGTCTGAATATCCAGAGTCTGAGTATGAGTGGTTTTCGTCATATGCGGAAGAACATACAAGAGGAACATACGATATCTCCGTCTTTTTCATCGCTCTCACAACTGCAAATGCTTACACTATATGTAAGTGATTTTTACGACATACAGCTACCTCAATAATTGAAGTATTTAAATATCTACTGGGGTGGTGAAGGGTATACATTCCCATTAAGCGATATTGTGGGCATACTGTCTGCATGTACTCAGAGAATTGAGATTAAACTTGAATGCGGTGTCCCTTTAACTGAGTCAATAGAGGGATACAAACACAAACTGGAGAGGCTGAAAAATGTCAAGATGACACGATTTCTTATATATACCTGGAAACCCTCAATAGGAAATGGTTCTGACTGGTGTGTTCAGAAAGTTGTTGTTGGTGTTGATGGTAATCATGATGATGATATTGGTGATGATAAGCTATATAAACAATTCATAGACGATGTGGCTGATTTGCATCGTATTTCTGTGAGATTTCGGATTAATTAAGATTCAGTTTCGATCTTACATGAACAAAAATAGTTCTTAATAAATTCGTCTGAATTTCTTATCTATCATGTTACCATTATTTTCATTGTCCAGAAGTGTTCCGGGTTGCTGCGTTACGAGAGCGATTGAATCTTACTCGAACGTTTATTTGTTGTACTACTACAATTGACATTTATGCTTTTTAGTGTTTAGTGTCTGTATTTTGTTATAATGAATTGCTTTATTGTTCAAAAGTTTATAAATGTGTATTGTTGCTGTATGATAATTGCAATATCTCACCAAAGCAAATAGTGCTCATGGGGAGCTTTTGAGAAACCTGTTTTTCGTCGTCCGTCAGTCTGTGCTTGCGTTCCTTACTGAACCTACAGATTTATCCTTCTTGGCAGATTTAAGAGTACTTTTCAGAAATTATCACCGGGCCTTATTTTTTCATTTTTTTTCTGAACGTTTTAGTCTGTTGAATAAGTACAAAGTATCAAAGGAGCTAAAATAGATTTTTGAAAATGAAAACTTCACAAATCTTCTCTGAAAACACAAGGGCCAGGGGTTTAATATTATGCGTGAAACATCATGCGTTGATCCTCTTCAAATGTGTTCAAATCTTGCCCCTTTGAACCAAAACTTGCCACTTCACATGATTAATATAGCTTGAATAAATATTTACTTTAAAGGGACTGTCAACCGCGATTGACGAAAAAATAAAAGTTCTTAAATACCGTATTTTTTACATTTATTATTTTATATTGATTAAAATATTACGACTGGTACATTACTTGAAACAAGTTCATATTTTCAGTATATTCGGTAATAAAATTTCGCGATGTGAAATCAAACGTATATCGCGAAAATAGGTGACATAACGATATACACACTATAAATATCGCAAGTAAATTGATCATTTTACATATAAAATACCGGTATATACAATTCACTACGCGTGCACAATTTGCTTTCCTGTGTTAACCACGTGACGATGATGATCAATCTGCTTGCGTTATTTATAGCTAACTGGTAGTTACCTGGTACCTGTACCCAGTAAAATTTATTACCGAATATACTGAAAATATGAAATTTTAACAACCTTTTTCAAGTAATGTTATATACCAGTCGTTATATTTTAGTCAATATAAACTAATAATTATAAAAAATACACTATCTTAGAACTTTTCTTGTTGCGTCAATCGCGGTTGACGGTCCAGAAAAAAACCGCGCCGCACTAGTGGTTTACTGGTTTACCTAATATGTGTAAAGTTAATTCTTTAAAAACTCTTATCGTCTGCAACCACAAGATTTTAAGGTTTGTTAATTGGTAGTTCACATTTTATAATGATCCTCTGCATCTCTGCTAAGTTTGTGTTAATTATAACCCTGTGTTAAAGACAAGCTTTGTTATATGAACATAAATAATGAATAACGTAAAACATCATCTCTGAAACCGGAAGGGTCAGGGTTTTTAGATATTGTTTAATATTGAATAGTTATCAAATACTAAGTTTGTTCAAATCATGTGGCCAAAATTAACCACATTCCAGGGGTCACATGATTTATATAGACTTTTAAGTTAACAACTTAAAAAAATATTATCTGAAACTCCAAGGGTATGGGGTTTGATATTTCGTGTGCGACATTGATTGGCGGGTATGGGGTTTGGTATTTGGTGTGCGACATTCATTGGCGGTCCGTTAATAAGTTTGTTAAAATCATGACCCTGGGGTAACAATCTAGCTCACCCTATAAGCTACTTGTTTATCAGTATATTATTATTAATAAAAACGGTAATGTGTTATTACAATCGTCTATGGCAATATCAAAGGTGTGTCATACAGAGTACAAAACCTCTGGTTAAGCCACAGTTATTACTAAAATATCACAAAGTTCGCACATTACATATTTTATTTACATATTTCATGAGATTGACCGAGGGCTGTTGTGCCATCTTGTCTAAATATAACGTTGGTAGAACGTTGTCGTGTTTTAGTCCCTGCTGGAGTGGATTATAGGGTTACCCCCTGGTCGTCCGTCTGTCCCATCTGTAAAAAAGCTGGATCCTACAATAACTCAACAATTACTTAATCTTTGTTGATTAAATAAGAATATGGATAGGGGACCGTATGGTTTATATGCACATTATTTCGTCATGTTTTTCGTGATTTCTATGGTTGCAGACATAATTCAAGACTTATGTCGAGAAATTGTCATGAGATTTACATACCTTAGTTAGTTTAATGAACCTTGTGGAGATTCTGTTCTAACTCTCTTGATAGAGCACTGCGGGATGTCTTTGGCAAAGCTTTTGTTTAAATTGTTTTGTTTGCGTACATTTGATCATAATACTAAAGATGTTATAATGTTTACGTGATGATTAGTTGATGATGGTGATTCTAATGTTGAATGAGAAGATGATAATGAGGAATGTTATATAGGAGAGTGAAATAATTAACACGTGCATTTAAATGAGAGTACTGTTGTGCCATAATTTAATAAAATTCGTAACCAAGAGCATTATTTTAAACTATAACAAAATGTATGTGAACCACAGTATTTGTATAGTCAATGTTTATGCTCAAGAACATTACTACAAAATAGACAATTTACTGAACGTTTGTAGACCATGTCCTCTCAAACATATTAAATAACAAATACTGATCTCTGTTAATATATTGTTATTACTAGTCAAGTATAACCAACTTTATTTGATATGTTAAGTGACTTATATGTACGGAATTTATTGTATACTCGTACGTCTTCCATAGGAATGTGCCCTATCGTTTTGTAGGCCTGGAATAAATTAACATCAATACTTTCTGAGCAATTATTTTTATTCGTGCTGAACCTTACATATTTAATATGTTAGGCATTAACCTGTCGTGTTTTCATCATACCTGCATGCCCCCATTCTCTCTCAAATACTAAATTATAATCGAGTTATCACTGAAACGCATTTTTCACAGGAATGCACTATGTTTACGACATTTCACATGTAAATCATGAGCACTTTCACTTAATATTTGAAACATATGTTGTTATTGCAGTTTTGTTGCTTTTGTATTAAAATTAATTTCAGATTGCTATGAATTGTTGTGTATCGTGTTGCATCTTGATTTGTTTTCACCGAAAAAGGTGACTTTATAGTTGGTCCCCAGTAATAAGACGAACCCCTTATCATTGACTGATGTTAAAGCCTGTTAAACAGATATAATCTATGTATCAGACACCTTTGTAGCAGGTCAATATCAAAGTAGCAGTTCCTTATTCGATTTGAATAAGGAATAGTTCCTTATTCCTTATTAAACTGAATAAGGAACTGGATAGTCATCACTTAAAACTTAGAAGAAATGTTTTGCAATTAGAATTTTACATATACAACCAATATATAAATAATATGTCCATTTATATGTAGGTAAATATTGGATCAATTTCATTGATGTTTAAGTAAGAAAATGCCAGTTCCTTATTCGATTTGAATAAGGAATAAAGAGCCAGTTCCTTATTCCTTTTTCAATCCGAATAAGGAACTTAGGTTATGATTACATGAAACATAGTAGATATGTACTGCAAATAATGTTTTGATATCAAACCTAAATTTACAATTATTTTCATTGATTTATTGGTCTCTTTGGTTTATTTTAATATTTTATTTAGTATGAAAACGCCAGTTCCTTATTCGATTCGAATGCAATCCGAATAGGAACTAGGCTATCATTAAAGTAACAATCGCGCTCAAAAATATCGAATATTTCGTTAAATAAATTAATCCATAAAAAATCAATGTTCCTTTTAGCAAAATGCAAAATTTCAACGTTAGATGTTGTCTGGTAGAATTGATTTAACGAGATACAAAATGCTCGTTTTTATTTTTTTGTGGCCACAAATAATTCCATTTATATGTCCCGTTAAATATCCGAACATTTACGGGCGAACACGAGATTGGATACGGTAAGCGTCGGAAGCATGACGTAGCTCTCATGAATAATCATTCTGTGAAATCCAAATGAATTCTGGGTAACTGGAACTTAGCGAATGCAAAAATGGCTTGTATAAATTATGCAAATGAACGCAACCCGAATGAATCCGATCCTGACTCGAAAGCGAAAGTAGTGTACATCGTGGAACTATATTTAGATAATTAGATGCTTAAAACTTGCCGAATGCTTGTAATATAACGTTTTTACATCAATGTTCCTGTTTTTAGGGTCTTCCTATTGTAATTAACCATCGTATGGTACTACTTGTTGTCGAATGTTTTTATATAGCATAATACAGTAGCCGTATGTATTGGTGAGCGTGATAGTGACTTTAAATGAAACTTAATAGAGATGTACTGCAATTAAGGTTTTTTGATAACCAACCTACATTTATAATGCTTTAGTTGATTTATTGATCTCATTAATTCATTTTAATATTTTATGAAGTATGAAAATGCCAGTTCCTTATTCGATCTAAATAAGGAATAAGGAACCAGTTCCTTATTCCTTTTTCAATCCGAATAAGGAACAAGGTTATCATTAAATGAAACATAGAAGTGATATACTGCAACTAATGTTTTTGATACCAAACCTTAATTTACAATGATTTTCATTGATTTATTGGTCTCTTTGGTTCATTTTAATAGTTTGTTTAGTATGAAAAAGACAGTTCCTTATTCGATTTGAATAAGGAATAAGGAACCAGTTCCTTATTCCTTATTCGCACTGAATAAGGAACTGTGTTATTATTAAATAATACTAGGTACAAATATATTGCAATAAATATTTTTAACTTCGAACCTACATATACCACGATTTTCATCGACTGTTAATATTATTTGGTTAATTTTAATTTATGTTTGAGAAAGGCAATACCATATCCTAATTATCCTCTTCATAATACTTGTTTTCAGCGTGAATAGTGACATAAAATATATAAAAAAAATGTGACAGAATCCGTCCATATAACATAATCATGCTTAAATAACCCACACTACATCTTAAATATAACATATCCGAAAGTGATTTTCAGAAATACATGCTTCCGAATAAGGAACTACCTTTACGCCAATTCCTTATTCAGAGGCCATACTTTCGGATATTTAAATTCGGATCATTCTAGAATAGCACAGCTATATATTAGTTATTATGAGCTATGTTTAATGTTAGATTTTTTTTAATTTGTATGTCTGATACAGTTCTTGAAGTTTTTTCTGACCCTAACTTCTAGAGAAGACTTTCCGATTTCCGAATACCGGTCATGATTTAGCTATCCCATTCCGTTCTTATACCTATACAGTAACAAGGGGATATGATAAGGGATGCAAAGCGATTTCAATGCGTTTTTTATACCCAACCTACATTAAAAATGATTTTCATTTATTTATTGATCTCTTTGGTTCGTTTAAATAGTTTGTTTAGTGGGAAAATGCCAGTTCCTTATTCGATTGGAATAAAAAATAAGAAACCAGTTCCTTTTTCCTGTTTCAACCCGAATAAGGAACTATGTTATTATGAAACTTAATAGAGATGTACTGCAATTAATGTTTGTTGATACCCAACCTACATTTACAATGATGTTCATTGATTTATTAGTCCCTTTTGTTCATTTCAATATTTTGTTCAGTATGAAAATTCCAGTTCCTTATTCGATTTGAATAAGGAATAAGGAACCAGTCCCTTATTCCTTATTCAACCCGAATACGGAACTATGTTACTATTAAACAAAGTAGAAATGTACTGCAATCAATAATTTTTACACCCGACATACATTTACAATAATTTTCGTTGAGTTATTCGTCTCGTTGGTTCATTTCGACTTATAATTTATACAAAGAAAATTCCAGTTCCTTATTCGATTTGAATAAGGAATAAGGAACCAGTTCCTTATTCCTTATTCACACTGAATAAAGAACTGGATAATCATCACTTAAAACTTAGTAGAAATGTATTGCAATTAGAATTTTACATATTCAACCAATACATAAATAATATGTTCATTTATATGTGGTTAATTTTGGATCAATTTCATTGATGTTTAAGAAAGAAAATGCCAGTTCTTATTCGGCTTGAATGAGGAATAAGGAACTGGTTCCTTTTCCTTATTCAGCCTCGAATAAGGAACTGGATTATAAATTAATAAAAACATGTTTAAATGTACAAGTTTTATTTTTTTATCACATACATGTAAAATAATAGTATATGCTTTGGGTTTTGTTGATATGAAGTTAGTATTCGAATTAGAAAATATCGGTTCGGTTTAAACACGAAATCCTATGCAAGCGCGAAGATGAAACATGAATATGTAACGTAATACATAAAGTAAATGTATTCAAGGTATTTGGTTTTTATTTGCTTCAGAAATGTTTGTATTATTGTTCTTTTAAACCCTATAAGACATATATTACGCGTGAATAAGGAAAAGGAGCAGTTCCTTATTCGAATATGGAATAAGGAACTAGGAAAAAGGAGCCAACTTATCATGCATCAAAGCGAGCTCGATTAATGTTTAATAGAAGAAACTAACAAAAAACTTTAATAAAGATGATTTTTAAATAAAAATTTTATAGGCACATCCTAACAGAAGAACGAACGTGGAGTTCTTAAAGACTGGAAATAATATACTATAGGCACTGGTATAAAAAAAATAATGGAAATGAATTTTTAATTATTATGTTAATCAGCAATTAAACAACAAACGGACCATATTAAAGGGTTTCATGTGACCTAATGAACAGAACTGTTGACCCAAAACCTCGCTCAAAAGAGATTGTCACAGTATCAGTTGCCAGCCTTGCAACCACAGGATTACCTACGAAGGTCAGATCGGGATTCGAACCCGAATCCACCCATGAGCCATCTGATGATATTGATCATTTGATATTGGCCTAGGTTGCTCTTCCAATTAAGCTATCTGACCTTTTGAAAAATGTATAGGTAAACTGCAATGCTGTTTAATAGCATGATTACCTTGCTTAGTAAAATTTTACAAAGAAATACATTTAATTGATATTCTGTTATGATTTAGAACAGTATATTGTCAGTTCAAAATCTCACATGAGTTAATGTTTGAAAAGCCCACAAAAGCTTCTGTTTGTAAAAATGGTGCTAATTAATTTGCCGACTGTGTATAGTTGAGATAAAATCACCTTATTTTGCACAAATCTGGTTAAATATATATGGTTCGAATACCAACTGTGGATAAGAGCAACAGAACAGTCTTTGTAACTAAATAACTCTAATATTTTAATAAGTAATTATCTAAACCATAAAGTGACCTATACTACGATAATTATGTATACCTGAAGAGAAGATATATATCGAAGATGAAAGTTGCGTAACACATGAAACTATAAAAAAAAATGTGCAGCAAACAAAGATTTGTATATACCAAGGATAAATATATAAATCTAGAATGTATGTCCTTGGCATTACCTCCTTAAAACACTAAACAATCAACTAGAACCTACAATGTAAAAGATTAGAACAGCCAACTGTTGCTACCTTCTCAAATATAATTCTCACTGGCATCAGCAATGATTTCTCAATGTTGCGTACTGTACTTAGATTTCACAAGGGCCAGCCAGCATATTTGTTTTATTTTCATTTTTGAGCATTTAAAGTCAAAGTAATTTCAAATTACCATAATTGAGGAATAAATGCAAGGTAGGTCAGCGATAATTATGCAAGCCACCAAAACATGTTATTAAATACCATTGATATAACACTTTGATAATTTTACACTTGTAAGTATATATTTTTTTAAGTACCAAAATACAAGGATTAAATTAATTTGTATATTCCTAACTACTGTTTAAAAGTCACTTTGGTTAGCGACTGTCACGTCACCCACCGTACTCAAGGTAGCGACTGTCATGTTACCCACCGTACTCAAGGTAGAGACTGTCAAGTCAGCCAACGTACTAAAGGTAGCGACTGTTACGTTACCCACCTCCAAGTTATTTATATCTTATTTGAATTTATGTTTTAAATATGGTTAATCACATTTGATCACATCTATTGATTGCTTGAATCCATCACATTTTATAGTATCTATAAACATTGCACTATTTGTAGTAATTATCAAATAATTAATTTAGAATGTTCTTTACCAGAAAGGTTAGCTCAGATGTCAATAAGAGCACTATCTCCCTCACTATGAGATATTGTCAAAGGTAGCAATATTTGTTTGAATCATGCCATTTTGTGAGGCATAAAAATTAAGATAAATTCTTGTATTTTTTTTCAATAGAAGATAATAGATATCTAGAATATGAGATAATAAAGTTTGGTCATGTTGAAATGATACTCAAATGTGATTAACCACCTTTAAATTTAAATGTAATGCATGAGTTAGACAATGAAAGAAAAACACGTGCATAACAGATCGTATAGAGCAGACTGTCATTGCGTGTATATCCCAGTGTGTATGCATCATCGGAAATTGAGTATTTTCAATTTGTATGCAGGTGTATTCTCCGGAACAGATCTATATAGATGCCGACTACAACTATTAATTGTTTGAATTTTATTTAATTAACATTTAATAAACATTATATGTCTGCTTATGGTATGATGTTTATTTAATAAACTATATTTATATACATCCGTACAACCTTCAGATGTTTCAATATGTTTTTAAATTGCAATTGATAACAAATGAAGCCCTATAATCTGCACCCAGTTGACATTCCCGTATTCTTATACGGTCTTTATGCTATATTAAAAGATATTATTAAACTAATGCTTATACGGGCTTTATTCCATTTAATACGGTATGAACACCTTATTTACGTCTAAACAATCTAAGAAGATTTTTTGAATTATATGTGGTTGATTTCGACGGAAAACTATTGCAGCCCTATCAATCTGCATGTGTTCCGACAGCATTGAAGATTTATAAGTGTTTTATCCCGTGTGCTATAATCTCTTAATTGCATTTAAAACGTAGTGAGTCCCTAATCATCTGCGTCCAGGTCTAAAGTCTGAGCAGGTTCCGATTTTGGTTTCATGCTACGGATAACTACTGAAGCCCGAACAATCTGCATGCGTCCGATAAACTTTACACAAGGCATATCTCAGGTTTTTATATGTGATTAATTTGCGAAAGAAAAATAATAAAGCCCTATAAATCTGCTGGCGTTTCGACAACATTCACATGGCATTTCTAAGATTCTCATAAAGTTTACTTTCGACGGACAACCAATGAAACCCTATAAATCTGCATGCGTTTCAACGCATCGTATCAGATTCTTATATGGATCTAATTTCAACGGGGAACTTGTGATACGCTATTAATCCTTATGCATGCCAACAACCTTGACAGTGTATTTCACAGGTTTTTATATGGATTTTAAATTCGACGGAAAACTAATAAGTCCTATTAATCTGCATGCGTTACGACAGCACTCACAGGGCGCGTATACGGTTACAATCGGGGATTGTACGGGATTTTTCCATAAACATTTGCGCTCAGTCGACACCAACATCTTAATTTATGGCATTAAATAAGTATTGCAATCCTTATCCATGTGCGTTCTTATACTGCTTTAATTGCGACTAAAGTATTTTTATTTTAATTAAAATCGCGATCCATGTAATGGAAATTAAACATGCAAGAGTAAGTGTAAAATGTATTCAGTTGTGACGTAAAACGGTCCGTGAAAAAACTTAGTTTGATTGTATACGCACGATGTAATCGTTGTCTATACGCAGATTAATAGACGTTCATAAGTTCCACAACGCTTTTTAATACGTCTCAAACCATGCGAAAATTGTATGGACGCAGATAAATATAATGTCATTAGTTATTTAATACAATTCTAGCGAATAAGCCACCTTAATATATCGACTCGATGCACATTGATAGGGTTCCTTTAGCTCTGTAATGCAAGTAAGACCGTATATATGCGCATGTGAATGTTAACTGGGTGCAGATCAACAGATACTCATCATTATTAAACCTGAATGTGGCAGAAACCCGGTCAACCCCGAACAAGCTACGGTTTATCCCGATGAAGCCCCGACAGAGCCCAGGTTGTCGCCGGTAATGCCCAGGTGGAGCCCCGGTAAAAGCCGGCAGCGTTCCGGCAAAGCCCCGGTCTACCGTAACTCCGCCGAGACTCGCCGGGGCTATCCTGGCAACAGACCCCGGCAGAGCTACGGCAACGCCCCGGTTTAATCGCGGTCGTCGCCGGTAATGACCAAGCGGAGCCCCGGTGAATGCCTGGCTATACCGGGACTCTGCCTACATTCACCAGGGCTCCACCTGGGCACCACCGGCGACAACCGAGGCGTTGCTGTAGCGCTTCCGGGGTCTGTATGGGCCCCGGTGGAGAAACGGTGTCGTCCGGGTTGTTCCCGGTGCCGTCCCGGTTGTTCCCGGTGCCGCGCCGGTCGATGCCGATCCATCACGGTAACTACCGGTTCATCCCGCAGGTATTAAACATTTTAATACTTATCCGGTGGAGCGTGGAGCCCCAGTTGTCCCCGGTTCATCCCTGTCGTCCTCGGTTCATCCCGGATCACGCACCGGGGCTCCTACGGCATCATAGTGAGAGTGGGCCTTAAGGCCGTATACGCGCATTTCAATGTACACAGATCAATAGGCAACAATCTCGTATAATCCAGAATTAAATCGTATAAGCACGATGTGAAAGTTATCTGGATACAGATTTATAGGTGCTCATTTGTTCCCCAACGCTATACCACGCGTATAAAACTTGCGAAGATCGTATAAAATCATGTAAATAGAAGTTACACAATGCACTATAAATCTGTATTCAGAACTCAATCTGTTGTGCACGTCTACATCTAACGCTTACATGCAAATAGAAGTTACACAATCTGCACTATAAATCTGAATTCAGAACTCAATCTTTTTTTTCTAACGCTATTATAAACCACAATTCTACGACAAATTATTGACGCAGACGAATATGGTTTCATCATAATCTGCACTAAAAATCTGCATTACAAATTCTAATACTGCCGAAAAATATACACCTCCCACTGTTCATCACGTGATACACAATCTGCACAAACAATCTGTTTTCTGAATTCATACTGTTATGCGCGTCTGCATATAACACTAACCATATTTTTCGGCAGTATTAGAATTTGTAATGCAGATTTTTAGTGCAGATTATGATGAAACCATATTCGTCTGCGTCAATAATTTGTCGTAGAATTGTGGTTTATAATAGCGTTAGAAAAAAAAGATTGAGTTCTGAATACAGATTTATAGTGCAGATTTTGTAACTTCTATTTGCATGTAAGCGTTAGATGTAGACGTGCACAACATTTTGAGTTCTGAATACAGATTTATAGTGCATTGTGTAACTTCTATTTACATGCTTTTATACGATCTTCGCAAGTTTTATACGCGTGGTATAGCGTTGGGGAACAAATGAGCACCTATAAATCTGTATCCAGATAACTTTCACATCGTGCTTATACGATTTAATTCTGGATTATACGAGATTGTTGCCTATTGATCTGTGTACATTAAAATGCGCGTATACGGCCCTAAGGCCCACTCTCACTATGATGCCGGTGGAACACCGGTGCGTGATCCGGGATGAACCGGGGACGACAGGGATGAACCGGGGACAACTGGGGCTCCACGCTCCACCGGATAAGTATTAAAACGTTTAATACCTGCGGGATGAACCGGTAGTTACCGTGAAGGACCGGCATCGACCGGCGCGGCACCGGAAACAACCGGGACGGCACTGGGAACAACCCGGACGGCACCGTTGCTCCACCGGGGCCCATACAGACCCCGGAAGAGCTACAGCAACGCCCCGGTTGTCGCCGGTGGTGCCCAGGTGGAACCCTGGTGAATGCCGGCAGAGTCCCGGTATAGCCAGGCATTCACCGGGGCTCCGCTTGGTCATTACCGGCGACGACCGCGATTAAACCGGGGCGTTGCCGTAGCTCTGCCGGGGTCTGTTGCCAGGATAGCCCCGGCGAGTCTCGGCGGAGTTACAGTAAACCGGGGCTTTGCCGGAACGCTGCCGGCTTTTACCGGGGCTCCACCTGGGCATTACCGGCGACAACCTGGGCTCTGTCGGGGCTTCATCGGGATAAACCGTAGCTTGTTCGGGGTTGACCGGGTTTCTGCCACCTTCAGGTTTAATATAGATGAGTATCTGTTGATCTGCACCCAGTTAACATTCACATGCGCATATATACGGTCTTACTTGCATTACAGAGCTAAAGGAACCCTATCAATGTGCATCGAGTCGATATATTAAGGTGGCTTATTCGCTAGAATTGTATTAAATAACTAATGACATTATATTTATCTGCGTCCATACAATTTTCGCATGGTTTGAGACGTATTAAAAAGCGTTGTGGAACTTATGAACGTCTATTTATCTGCGTATAGACAACGATTACATCGTGCGTATACCATCAAACTAAGGTTGTTCACGGACCGTTTTACGTCACAACTGAATACATTTTACACTTACTCTTGCATGTTTAATTTCCATTACATGGATCGCGATTTTAATTAAAATAAAAATACTTTAGTCGCAATTAAAGCAGTATAAGAACGCACATGGATAAGGATTGCAATACTTATTTAATGCCATAAATTAATATGTTGGTGTCGACTGAGCGCAAATGTTTATGGATAAATCCTGTACAATCCCCGATTGTAACCGTATACGCGCCCTGTGAGTGCTGGTGTAACGCATGCAGATTAATAGGACTTATTAGTTTTCCGTCGAATTTAAAATCCATATAAAAACCTGTGAAATATACTGTGAAGGTTGTTGGCATGCATAAGATTAATAGCGTATCACAAGTTCCCCGTTGAAATTAGATCCATATAAGAATCTGAAAGGATGCGTTGAAACGCATGCAGATTTATAGGGTTTCATTGGTTGTCCGTCGCAAGTAAACTTTATGAGAATCTTAGAAATGCCATGTGAATGTTGTCGAAACGCCAGCAGATTTATAGGGCTTTATTATTTTTCTTTCGCAAATTAATCACATATAAAAACCTGAGATATGCCTTGTGTAAAGTTTATCGGACGCATGCAGATTGTTCGGGCTGCAGTAGTTATCCGTAGCATGAAACCAAAATCGGAACTGCTCAGACTTTGGACCTGGACGCAGATGATTAGGGACTCACTACGTTTTTAATGCAATTAAGAGATTATAGCACACGGGATAAAACACTTATAAATCTTCAATGCTGTCGGAACACATGCAGATTGATAGGGCTGCAATAGTTTTCCGTCGAAATCAACCACATATAATTCAAAGAATCTTCTTAGATTGTTTAGACGTAAATAAGGTGTTCATATCGTATTAAATGGAATAAAGCCCGTATAAGCATTAGTTTAATAATATCTTTTAATATAGCATAAAGACCGTATAAGAATACGGGAATGTCAACTGGGTTCAGATTATAGGGCTTCATTTGTTATCAATTGCAATTTAAAAACATATTGAAACATCTGAAGGTTGTACGGATGTATATAAATATAGTTTATTAAATAAACATCATACCATAAGCAGACATATAATGTTTATTAAATGTTAATTAAATAAAATTCAAACAATTAATAGTTGTAGTCGGCATCTATATAGATCTGTTCCGGAGAATACACCTGCATACAAACTGAAAATACTCAATTTCCGATGATGCATACACACTGGGATATACACGCAATGACAGTCTGCTCTATACGATCTGTTATGCACATCTGCACATAACATCAACCGAAAAATATACACCTCCCACTGTTCAACACGTGATACACAATCTGCACAAACAATCTGTTTTCTGAATTCATACTGTTATGCGCGTCTGCATATAACACTTACCGGTTGATGTTTGAAAAAGTTTAGTACCTGAGTACATGCCGAACCAATCGTGTGTTTGTTCCTAAATGGCAATCGTCCAATAAATAATAGCACTTACTTGTTTTTTTCATCATTTTTAATAATAAATGCGAGTAGCGGTCGGTGTTGACACTTGCTATGTACACACAAAACGGTGATGTCATTCGTTACTTGGATAAATTTTGTGATGACGTCATCGCACGGGGAAGTCCCGGAATGAAGACAAATGTTTTACAGGAAGAATGCTGATGCTTTATTCGAAATATAGTAACAATAAATAGAGAGAAGAATTTTAACATATTTAAAAGCCGTAAATTTGACCATTTTGTCTATTTTAGCATTATGATCAATCAGCAGACGCTGGTTATTTACTTTGAAAATTTCCAGTTCCGGTTTCGCATATTCCGGATATCAGGTTCGGGTGCGCGCGCAGTTACCAAACTTTTCAAAACAACAACCCGTGAAGATCTATAGTCCAATACACGTGTTAACGTAATGCGAGCTGTCGAGCCGCCTACGGCGGCTCAGCGAGCTCGCTATTAATTAGTAAAATCATCATTTTGAATGAAAAATTATCAAATTACATGAATAACGAAAAATCAACTTATCTGAAAAAAAATCAGATAAATATATAGATATATATATCTATATATTTGAAATAGAGTCTTCAGATGGGTTGAGTTTTTGTTATAATTTTATTTATTTTTTATTCAAAATGATTTTTTGCATTTATTTTTTATTCAAAACGTTGTTTTTTCCAATTAATATCATAGCCACACGCAAACCACCTGTGCGTATAGTCACATATATTGCAATAGCGTTTTGATCTGCGATACTGCGTGTTTGTTGGTGTACTCAAGCTTACAGAAGTATAGCTGAAACTTTAAGAGAGCGGTTTCTATTTTGATTCATTCCGACAGAATGTAGGGAGTAAATTGCATTTTTCTCTATTTCCTAAAACATCTCAGAACACAATAGGGATAATAACGCCTATACGCCTTGACGTATTTTATACCTTATAAAAGCAATCTTCGTAGTTTCACAAAATTTAACGACAAAAACAGAACTCTCCAAATTATTCAATCGTTTCGCGTTGCAACGCTTTATAATTTTTAGGTTTTAAAATCGTCAAAAGATGCATATAATGGCTATATTAGAGCATGGTTAATGTTCAGTATTACTCTTTCCTCACAAATATCATAACTAAAACGAAAACTTACGAATCTGAAACAACTTTTTTCAATGTTGTCAATTTACCAAAGCGTGAAAAGATCCCTTTAATTGGTTATGAACTTCTCTCAGCCAATAGCTAGCGGATGACTCAAATCAAGTTTACATGTAACTATATATTGAACACTCTACCAAATTGATGTCTGCTCAAACACGTGTTTCTGTTTATAAACACTCCAATGTTATCAGCAAATCACTGGCAGATAAACCCAGCCCACTAGTTAAAGGGGTCTTTTCACAGATTTTGGCATTTTTTAACTTTTTCATTAAATGCTTTATATCGATAAATGTAAACATTGGATCGTAAAAGCTCCAGTAAAAAATCAAGAATAAAATTAACAAGAAATATCTTTAAAAAAGATATACGGCGTTGATTGTGGTTGCAGTTAATGAAAGGTAAAGACTTCAATGAATGAGATCAAAGATAGCGAATGTCTTTTTCTGTGCAGTTCTTAGCTGCAGCAAACGCAGTACGGGATGATACGCGGAGTTTTCGAGGCTTATTTTACATTATTACATATTGCTGGTCATAAACGTATAGATACAAAACAGAAAACCAAAAGAGGAATGGAAGTGAAATTAAAACATATGAGTCAATCGGCCACACGCGAAGTATCCGTACATATTTTAAATATTTATACGCGCGTTCTTCGAACAAACCTGTTTTAGTGGTTTGTCTGGCGTTGCTATTTGATTCGATTATTAACAGTATCGAGAATCATTGCGCTCATGCTTAATTCATTAGTCAATATGATGGCATAATTCTTGTTAAATTAATTAAAAATAATATTTATCATGGTATTGTTGTAAAACACATTAAGAATCTATTATTTACATACCATATGATATCGCTGAATATCTTCATTTAACATCTGTCTGGTCTAAAGAAAATTCCAGTTCACCTAGTTCACGCTATAGCGTCTTTATTATGTAACGATTATTTTCCTTGCCGCGAACTTCGATCAGCACATAGGGTAGAGACGCAGCGATGGCCTGTATGTAAACTCTGACATTCACACACAGTGGCCGAAAATTGACCCGATATACCTCGCGAGTTGAAATGCAATGCATTAAAGTGAGTCTTCGCTTCCACTGCTCTCTATACTTTAACATGTTAACATGTTGACAGGAATATGGAAGTTAGTATTAAATATGAGAACATAGCCTTTAAGTGCAAAAGTTTTCGCGCTGAAAATCTTCTGAAAATAAAAGGTGGACGCACAAACTGTATTGATGTCGAGATTGAGTGTACAACTGTTCTATCTATTACGCCTTTTCATTATATATAAAATTGTTTCATGCTGAACACGTAGTAAAACAGTGTTACAAAGACGCGGACATGTTTCCAATGTTCTGGTCGTATTCTCAAATCAGCCAATGCAGTCAATGAAGTGTATTCATCTCTACTTGGCCGCGACAAGTTTTATTTGAATTCTATTGGACGCTTACAAAGGTCAGGCTAAGGTGAAAAGCTGGCGTATACAGCTAACGCCGAAAAAAAGGAAAAGAATATTGCCCGGACCAGGTTTCGAACCAGTGACCCCTGGAGTCCTGCCAGAGTCCAGAAGTACAAACGCTTTAGCCTACTGAGCTATTCCGCCGAGTACACATACGGGAAGTATTTTATACCTTATATAAGCAATCTTCGTATTTTCACAAAATTTAACGACAAAAACAGAACTCTCCAAATTATTCAATCGTTTCGCGTTGCAACGCTTTATAATTTTTAGGTTTTAAAATCGTCAAAAGAAGCATATAATGGCTATATTAGACCATGGTAAATGTTCAGTATTACTGTTTCCTCACAAATATCATAACTAAAACGAAAATTTGCAAATCTGAAACAACTTTTTTCAATTTTGTCAATTTACCAAAGCGTGAAAAGATCCCTTTAATGTAGGTTAACATTTTACCACCGCGAAATCAATCAAGTGAGATCCGGCTTGCTCAGAAAAATAACCGCCCGGCAGTGTTCGTATTTATACGTCTCTCCGCACATCCCCGGACGTACACTAGCAGTCTTCTTAGTACAAAGTTCACTCTTTAGTCACGTCATTGAATTGTACAAACAGATGGCGTCGTTTTCATTCATAAATATTTTGCAAATGACGTCACTTTCATTAAGAACAACAATCGTAAATGACGTCACGTTTGTTGATGCTACTGAAAAGCTGACATGCTATAATTGTTTTCTTAATTATGTATCTTAACAAATAACATTGTTTGTAGGCGTGGTTATGTCACTTATCACCAAATATACAATTTGATGTTTCAATACATTTATAAACATGCTTCATTTATTACATTTCTTTTAGAGCGGGATTTAGCACGTGCATTTTACTGCAATATTTTTTTTATTTATTCGGAACTATTTTCGAAACATTAAGCTCCGCCCATATTTTTTGCAGAATAACCCACACTTGATTTCCTTCTTTGTTCATAGAAAACAAGTCGCGTGCCGTGTTAGAATTGATTGTAATATATAATGTATTAAGATATATGATACACATTTATTATACATTTTTATTTAATCCGCATAAATAGTGGATGTGAAAAATTTAGTCTAATATGTTTTTTTTTATATTATCGACTTACAAGAGAGCGCATTCATGTGTGGTTGACATTTTAAATTCCTTTTTTGTACATTCATACGTTCGTTTTCGAACAACATCTCAACAACATCTTATATGACACTAATTTGTGAGCTCTTTAACTCTTTCACGGGTTCGATCCCCAATGTGGGAGCGTTCTCTAGATCTTCCCAAAACACACAGAGTAAAAGCTCCATCAAGATAGCGGACTAAAGAGCGCTAAATTAAGCTTTAGAAATCCGATGCAATCGAGCTAAACTAAATAGGTTTTAACTAATTTGTTAGCTCACCTTTTTGTTGCGCATACCTTGCTCGTGTCGAGATTTTATGATCATATGGTGTTCATCATTTGTATTTCGTCGACATTTACGCATGTAACACTTTATTTTCCACTCTTCAAAAACATTAACAGAACATTTGTGCCATTGATTTCGCGTCAGATTACGAAACTGGGTCATATTGGGTCAAACTTAATGTCACTAGGTCAAATAAAGAAAAATGTTAACTCTCTAGAATTCTTATGTTTAGCCAAATCTCTTCCAAACAGGACATTTGTTCTAATGATGTATCGGCAAAGTTCGAAAATGGTTCAGGTGCATTAAAAATAATGACGGCCAATTGGATGAGGCTGTTTCATTTTCATTATCTAGTTTAAGTGAAACCTTGTTAATACATTTTCGTCCAATCATCATTTAATTTGTTCATATCATTTGTTCTAATAGTATATCGGCCTATTTAATCAAATCAATCCGTGCCATTGCGCAAAAAAATAACATATTCACCTGGGGGCTTGGCAGTTTTTCTTTAACGGCTAGAGCGAAATCTTGTTAACACTGTATATATAATGTTTATTGTTATAAACAACATGCGATTTTTAAATCGCGTCTGTTCTATAAACACTGCCAATGTCACGTCATTGCATATACCGCGTTTACTTGCCCATGGATAGCCTAAATCACATTTTTAGTTAAATCTGTTGTCGCCCCGCAAGCTCAAAGAAATACATCTAGAAGGAATGGCACAATGGCTTAAAGGAAAAAATATATTGTATTGTATTTAAATAATTAAAAGGTGATAATTATTCACAATGTAATTACACATGGTATGTAGTTTTTGACATAATGTTGTCGCCGAACGACAAGGAGTTCAGTCTGATATAAACGGTTTGTAGGTATTTATTTAAAAATGATATATTTAACACGGGCACTGTTGGTCAATTAATACAGCAGGTAATACAAATACGCCGATTTAAAACAATATTATGGAACATTTCTAAGTTTATACATTCGGACAAAATTGTAACAGATTAGCTAGATCTATTGTGACGCTTACTTTTAGCTTTGGTAAATATCTTTCGCCCACCGATCGTCCTCCGTTCTTTTTCGTAAATATGTTGTTGTTTTTTTAACTCTAGATGCGATTTTTATTATTTAATCTTTATTAAACTTGATCAGAACATGTGTGCCATTAATATGTCGTCAGAGTTCGAAACTGGGTTATATGGAGTCAAACACTATAATGTCAATAGGTCAAAGTAAACTTAGTTAACGCTTAAGAAGTCGTACTTTAGTCTAATATTCATTAAACAGAACGCATGTTCTAATGATGTTTGCCCGAGTTTGACAATCGTTCTGATTCATTGAAGAAAATTGCCACCAGAGGGGGCGGGGTTGTGTTTTCCTTATCTAGCTTAAGTGAAACCTTGTTAACACTCAAACAGTAAGATTGTTTGTAAAGTCATCATTGAACTTGCTCATAATATTTATTCTAGTAAATCGGCCATGTTTGAAAACATATTCCGGTCTATTGCAATACATTGTAACTTTGGGCGAGACATTTTTTCCTATATGACTTTTGTGAAAACCGGGTTAAAACATTTTTGTTCAAATCATCGCGAAACTTGCTTAGATCATTTGCTTTAATAATATACGTACATTCGGTTCTGGTCCGTAGAAAAACATGGCCGTTAGGGGGCAGGGTAGTTTTCATTAAAAGGTTATAGTGAACGTTTTTCTTACATTCTTCAATCACAGTTTTTCTGGACAATTTTCCATAAGTTCTAAGCCTTGTTGGAAATGGTTATTTTTCGTTTGTAAACAATGCCTCCAGGTGGCGAGCAGATGAAATTTAATTCATTTACACTGTTAACTTTGCAGTTTTTGAATTATGTCATCAAACTTATTAACAACATTTGTTCTATTGCCCAGCAGAGTTAAAAAATGGTTCCATTCCGTTGAAATGGGACCCAGGAGTGCTGCAGTTTTCCGTATATTTCTACAGCAAAACATTGCCAACACTCTATAAGTCACATGTTCAGCCCAAGTATCATGAAACTTGTTCAGAAAATATTGTTAAACTATCATGCCCAAAGTCGTGAAATGGTTAAAAACATCTTGAATAGCTGCCCAGAAAGTGCACTTATTTTTGGTTTAAGCTGAGTGGCCAAGGATTTGACGCTCTTGTTTAATTTCGCTAACTGTGTTTATACAGGGATTCATCAATAAATCTTTAAACAGAGATAACAACGCAGAAAATAAAATATTGTTGAACAGTAATTATGAGGCTATTGTTTAACGGTATTTTATCTTGTTTTCTTTTTATCATGTCAGTTATATGCTCGGCTGTTTTCGGAGAAAACCCGAGGTACTGTCTTAGCCAGCTCGCCGTCCGGCGTCTGCCGTCCGCGTCGTGCTAAAACCTTAACATTGGCTCTAATATCAAAGTGCTTCCACCTATACAACTTGTTATGTAGCTTCACCTTGATGAGTGATACACACCAGACTCATTTTTTGGTCACTAGGTCAAAGGTCATTGTGCCATCTATTATAAAACTTAAATATAGGCTCTAAATTCAAAGTGCTTCCACATACAATTTTGAAACTTCATATGTAGATGCACCTTCATGAACCCACACGCCACACCCATGTTTGGGTCACTAGGTCAAAGGTCAAGATCACTCTGACTTCTAATGTAAAACTTTAACATAGATTCTAAAATCAAAGTACTTTTACCTACAACTTTGAAACTTCATATGTAGATCCACCTTGATGAGTTCTACACGTCACACCCATTTTTGGGTCACTAGGTCAAAGGTCAAACTGTCCTATCTTCCTTTTCTTCTGACAAGCTTTCATTTATTCAAATCTGCACCCATAGCCGAGCGTTGGCACCCGCTATGCGGAGCTTTGGTTTTATGTTTGTCTTCAGTTTGCAAAGTCATTGTAATTTGGTAAAAGTCGTTTTGAACGCCTCAAAACTTGCGGGATTTCATCATGCCCTTTTTTGTAAATGTTCGAATCCTATTTCGGTGATTTACTTACATAATTGTGTCATTGGTATTACGCTGACAGCTAAAATTATTTAACACACCGTAGTTTTAAGTCTGATCGAGTCAATGGATACAATAATTTAGTGTTATGCTCTCCTCGGTTTTGTGAATACCTTTTGTCCTTTTTTCATCGTGCGTCTTTACACACTTAGCTTAACTTATTTGACTCCACAGTTCATGAAACTTTGTCAGAACATTCGTCACAATTATATATAGGCCTTGTGTTAAACTGTACCAAGTAGGCTAGGGTCAAAATCTGGGCCACTAGGTGAAAATAAAAAGAAAGCTTGTGAACATTCTTGTGGCCACACATATTGCAAAGTGGTTAAAAATATGGTCCAAACGTGTTATATACAATACATCGAAAAATTCAAAACGTTGTTAGTTGAAATTAAAAACTAGGTCACTATGTAACATTATTGATAAAGCTTGTGAACACCCTGGGGCAACATTTTCCTAAGATCTTTTTTTTATCTGGACCCATCTTTACTTCAGCTTGTTAGTACATGGTTAGCAGCATACACCCGGTACAGTCTGCGTTGAAATTAATGTACCCGTGTCTACTACGTGTACTGTAACGTTTGAATTGGCACAAATCAACAATACCCGGAAAAACCAGACCAGTGGAGAAGTATCAACTTACTCTCTTTGCAAGAAGATGCACATTTTCGCACACCTCATTTTCAGACACTTATCTTTGTCCTCACTAGGTGGTCATTCAACTAGTTGTTGTGTACCAGGTCCTGCCACCGTCAGACACCAGAAAATGTATTGCATGTTTAACTGTACTCTTGTTTATGCAGTCCTCGGTAATTAAGTGGTTACACAGATAGAATGTATTGAGCTCTTTGGGCCACCAGCTGACGGTTTTCTGCGGATGTTCAATCTCACTTTTATAATATAAAGTTCTGTTCTTATGAGTTATGCGTTGAATGAAACAACATCATCTTGACATAAGACCCTGCCCCGTTCGCCCGGGCAAATACTATCGCTGTCATGGCAATGGAGAAACGACTAGTAGGGGAAGTGTCCATACCTTGCTTCATGTTGCCGCTGCTCTGATTCAGATAGCTAATGGCAATTTATATGCAATAACCGAAAATGTGTTAACTGCGGAAGCATAAAATCTGCCTTCTACCAAGGATTAGGCTCTTATATGAAGGCTATGAGTTTATCCTCATTGCTATTGTGTTTCTCGCTATGAGGTAGAGTTAAAACAAATTGCACCAGATACTTTGTTCCAAAGTGAGTGCATACAAAATCTACCTACACCATTATATTGTACCGGAATTAAGAACATGAAATTTGCTGTCAATGCACGCCCTTTACCAGAAGTGTATTTCGTTTAGTTGGGTAAGTGGGAATGATCATATAACAAATAGACAGATATTACCCCGTAAAAATCATCCCCACCCCCCTTTGTTGAACTGGAGGCACAAACTTAACAAACGACGATCATCAGCGCCCTGTTTCATACATTCAGGTATTGATCTTACATATACAGAGATGCCTTCCTGTCGATCCCAGAGAGTATTCCCTGTTAGACTATGATCACCACGTATTCGGGCTCCAATGTAACGGAAAATTCTTAGCTTGGTCAAACAGTTTCAGGCGAGTGCAAGATAGACGAGGAACACTTTGTTAGTGTGCCCCGTAATTGACCCAAAATGATCGAAAGCAATCCAATCAGCTCCCCTGCCTGTATTACCATGCATTACAATTAAAGATCCGTCAGGAATAGGTCAACGTTTTAGACACATGCATCTTAAGGAGCTGACGGATCTTGTGAGATAATTTAGGACCGTAATTGACCAATGTCGGGTAGCAGCATACAATAAAAAAAAAATTATGCATGGTTCTGACGAGGTAGAGAGTCATTTAAACATGTCATTTAACCAACTAAAAAATCCATTCTGAAAGAAAGGTTCTGACGATACATTTTCATCCATTAACCAATAAGTGGTCATTTCTGACCATCCACTGTATTTATATCTAAATACAAACCATCCCAACTGCTAAAGTAATAGGGCGTGCGCCGGTCAGAGTATTGCATTGAAAACTCCTCGCGCCAAGATAACTTCTTTACAGTGCAGACGAATAACTAAATCTATGACCAATACTATTGTTTAATGTTTATTACTAAACTGTCGTCTGCGGCTGTGCTCCTTTTGACAAAAAACGGTATGATTGACAACTGCCTTTTTTATTTAAAGGTACGAGCTAAATTGTCTTTACAATAATTGACAAATCAAAATACACGATTGGTGGCCGTTTAAGGAATCTAAATACACAAACCTCGCATTTTTATCCGGCGATGTTTCGATAGAGCTAGCCAATCGGTATTTTGATAGCATTCCCTTTGTTTAAGAAATGTGTTGCCTTTCAAAAAATATCGTAATTTAGAGGTTTTGCGTTAGAGCCATTAATTGTTTATCTCTTTTAGCTCAAGCGAGAGGTAATGACACAAAACGGAGGAACCACGTGATACACAATCTGCACAAACAATCTGTTTTCTGAATTCATACTGTTATGCGCGTCTGCATATAACACTTACCGGTTGATGTTTGAAAAAGTTTAGTACCTGAGTACATGCCGAACCAATCGTGTGTTTGTTCCTAAATGGCAATCGTCCAATAAATAATAGCACTTACTTGTTTTTTTCATCATTTTTAATAATAAATGCGAGTAGCGGTCGGTGTTGACACTTGCTATGTACACACAAAACGGTGATGTCATTCGTTACTTGGATAAATTTTGTGATGACGTCATCGCACGGGGAAGTCCCGGAATGAAGACAAATGTTTTACAGGAAGAATGCTGATGCTTTATTCGAAATATAGTAACAATAAATAGAGAGAAGAATTTTAACATATTTAAAAGCCGTAAATTTGACCATTTTGTCTATTTTAGCATTATGATCAATCAGCAGACGCTGGTTATTTACTTTGAAAATTTCCAGTTCCGGTTTCGCATATTCCGGATATCAGGTTCGGGTGCGCGCGCAGTTACCAAACTTTTCAAAACAACAACCCGTGAAGATCTATAGTCCAATACACGTGTTAACGTAATGCGAGCTGTCGAGCCGCCTACGGCGGCTCAGCGAGCTCGCTATTAATTAGTAAAATCATCATTTTGAATGAAAAATTATCAAATTACATGAATAACGAAAAATCAACTTATCTGAAAAAAAATCAGATAAATATATAGATATATATATCTATATATTTGAAATAGAGTCTTCAGATGGGTTGAGTTTTTGTTATAATTTTATTTATTTTTTATTCAAAATGATTTTTTGCATTTATTTTTTATTCAAAACGTTGTTTTTTTCCAATTAATATCATAGCCACACGCAAACCACCTGTGCGTATAGTCACATATATTGCAATAGCGTTTTGATCTGCGATACTGCGTGTTTGTTGGTGTACTCAAGCTTACAGAAGTATAGCTGAAACTTTAAGAGAGCGGTTTCTATTTTGATTCATTCCGACAGAATGTAGGGAGTAAATTGCATTTTTCTCTATTTCCTAAAACATCTCAGAACACAATAGGGATAATAACGCCTATACGCCTTGACGTATTTTATACCTTATAAAAGCAATCTTCGTAGTTTCACAAAATTTAACGACAAAAACAGAACTCTCCAAATTATTCAATCGTTTCGCGTTGCAACGCTTTATAATTTTTAGGTTTTAAAATCGTCAAAAGATGCATATAATGGCTATATTAGAGCATGGTTAATGTTCAGTATTACTCTTTCCTCACAAATATCATAACTAAAACGAAAACTTACGAATCTGAAACAACTTTTTTCAATGTTGTCAATTTACCAAAGCGTGAAAAGATCCCTTTAATTGGTTATGAACTTCTCTCAGCCAATAGCTAGCGGATGACTCAAATCAAGTTTACATGTAACTATATATTGAACACTCTACCAAATTGATGTCTGCTCAAACACGTGTTTCTGTTTATAAACACTCCAATGTTATCAGCAAATCACTGGCAGATAAACCCAGCCCACTAGTTAAAGGGGTCTTTTCACAGATTTTGGCATTTTTTAACTTTTTCATTAAATGCTTTATATCGATAAATGTAAACATTGGATCGTAAAAGCTCCAGTAAAAAATCAAGAATAAAATTAACAAGAAATATCTTTAAAAAAGATATACGGCGTTGATTGTGGTTGCAGTTAATGAAAGGTAAAGACTTCAATGAATGAGATCAAAGATAGCGAATGTCTTTTTCTGTGCAGTTCTTAGCTGCAGCAAACGCAGTACGGGATGATACGCGGAGTTTTCGAGGCTTATTTTACATTATTACATATTGCTGGTCATAAACGTATAGATACAAAACAGAAAACCAAAAGAGGAATGGAAGTGAAATTAAAACATATGAGTCAATCGGCCACACGCGAAGTATCCGTACATATTTTAAATATTTATACGCGCGTTCTTCGAACAAACCTGTTTTAGTGGTTTGTCTGGCGTTGCTATTTGATTCGATTATTAACAGTATCGAGAATCATTGCGCTCATGCTTAATTCATTAGTCAATATGATGGCATAATTCTTGTTAAATTAATTAAAAATAATATTTATCATGGTATTGTTGTAAAACACATTAAGAATCTATTATTTACATACCATATGATATCGCTGAATATCTTCATTTAACATCTGTCTGGTCTAAAGAAAATTCCAGTTCACCTAGTTCACGCTATAGCGTCTTTATTATGTAACGATTATTTTCCTTGCCGCGAACTTCGATCAGCACATAGGGTAGAGACGCAGCGATGGCCTGTATGTAAACTCTGACATTCACACACAGTGGCCGAAAATTGACCCGATATACCTCGCGAGTTGAAATGCAATGCATTAAAGTGAGTCTTCGCTTCCACTGCTCTCTATACTTTAACATGTTAACATGTTGACAGGAATATGGAAGTTAGTATTAAATATGAGAACATAGCCTTTAAGTGCAAAAGTTTTCGCGCTGAAAATCTTCTGAAAATAAAAGGTGGACGCACAAACTGTATTGATGTCGAGATTGAGTGTACAACTGTTCTATCTATTACGCCTTTTCATTATATATAAAATTGTTTCATGCTGAACACGTAGTAAAACAGTGTTACAAAGACGCGGACATGTTTCCAATGTTCTGGTCGTATTCTCAAATCAGCCAATGCAGTCAATGAAGTGTATTCATCTCTACTTGGCCGCGACAAGTTTTATTTGAATTCTATTGGACGCTTACAAAGGTCAGGCTAAGGTGAAAAGCTGGCGTATACAGCTAACGCCGAAAAAAAGGAAAAGAATATTGCCCGGACCAGGTTTCGAACCAGTGACCCCTGGAGTCCTGCCAGAGTCCAGAAGTACAAACGCTTTAGCCTACTGAGCTATTCCGCCGAGTACACATACGGGAAGTATTTTATACCTTATATAAGCAATCTTCGTATTTTCACAAAATTTAACGACAAAAACAGAACTCTCCAAATTATTCAATCGTTTCGCGTTGCAACGCTTTATAATTTTTAGGTTTTAAAATCGTCAAAAGAAGCATATAATGGCTATATTAGACCATGGTAAATGTTCAGTATTACTGTTTCCTCACAAATATCATAACTAAAACGAAAATTTGCAAATCTGAAACAACTTTTTTCAATTTTGTCAATTTACCAAAGCGTGAAAAGATCCCTTTAATGTAGGTTAACATTTTACCACCGCGAAATCAATCAAGTGAGATCCGGCTTGCTCAGAAAAATAACCGCCCGGCAGTGTTCGTATTTATACGTCTCTCCGCACATCCCCGGACGTACACTAGCAGTCTATACAAAACGTTCCGAAAACAATGAATAGCCAACTAATTTACATTTGATACTGATGGAAACTTTATTTTCTACTGAAGTTGAGATTCAATAAAAACTTTTACATAGCATTATTAAACATAAACTTTTCTACCATGAATGTAAAGAACAATGTGTATTAAGGACCAAATGACGCTAATTACGAGTACTCCTTTTGAAAAAGAATTAATTGTCAGTATCACGCCTGTCATCCCACATTTTGATAAAAGGGTGGCACTTCAATAACACAAAAGCCACGCGCGAGAGGTGAGTTCTTCAGTTGTTTTGTTTTTGCATTGATGGTTCCTTGATTGGGTTTTTAGACACGTAACGTTGTTTGGCCGATGAATGGTTTAGCTTTTCGTATTGTTTGGTCATGTTTTCGTCATTACGTATTTATATAACGTGTTATTATGCGTATAATGTGTTTGGAAAGAAAAGCATATTGGCATTAAGGTGGGTTCCCACTGTCGATCCGATCAACTCGATCATCCCGATCACCGAAATTTCCCGACCAAACCCGACCAAGCTCGACTAGAAAGGGTATACACGACTTCTTCTCGACCTCTTGTCGATAACACACGACCCCCACACGACTCATTCACGACGTCCACTCAACCATCTTTCCGATTACCGCTCGATCATCTCGACCTATACGCGAGCCCTATACGATCTGAGCTCGACCAAGTGGACCTCAGCTCGATCGCCACCAGATCTTTACACGACCAGATCGTGATGGTCGTACTACAGTCGTACAAAGCGATCTAAAATAACTCGGGTAGAGGTCGAGCGGATCGGGTACAGAGCTCGTTTATGGTCGAATATCAATCGGGAAGTGATCGTTACGGTCGAGTAGCCGTCGGGTAGCAGTCTAGTAAATCTGTACATCAAATCGAATAGAGGTCGAGTGGATCGTGTTATAAGAACCTACGCTCTTATGTTTCTGTTAACGCCGTTCGGGAAATTCAATTATAACGTTGGCGCGAAATATATATATTTACGCATCCGACGTCATTTATCCATTGTTATTCTATGTAAATATCTGTTAAGTTTAAATTGTTTTAAGAGTGTGGCATTTGTGTGGCATTTTGTGTATGGAAGAATTAATATCGAGAAACGTCAGCAAATACAATTAATGACGCATATCTCGTGCCTTCGTATTGAACTGGCCAATTCTTAACACGTGTTGCGATTTAAAATAACTCGGGTAGAGGTCGAGCGGATCGGGTACAGATAGTGTAAAAGATGTCAATCCGATCGCCACACGATGGCTTCACGATCAACTCGATCTTCTACTCGACTAATACACGACCACTTACCGAGCGCTTCTCGATCCGTTTCCTACTCGACCGCTACTCGATATTTTTGACATGTAAAAAAATATCGGGTAGGAAGCCCGACCAATGCCGACCTACCCGACCGCACCCGACCAATCATGCCAACCGAACCAGGCCAGTACCCGACCGCTTGGTCGGGCTTGGTCGAGTTGAACTGATCGGCAGTGGGAACCCGGCTTTAATAAGGCTTTGTATTCTTTTATGTAAAGTTTAAGTGGTACTAAACAGCTTTCTTAAAAACGTTTCTACTGTTCGAATTTAAAGATCAATATGTCTATAACTATAACAATATGTTAAATTTGTGAGTGTACTAACCTCTGTTAGGCAATTCAAATGCTTACAAATTCGGATGCCACAATTACATTGCCACGTCTTTAACCGATCATATCGAGACAATTTAACTTATGTTCTTAATAACCCGACACTTTTTACCAGCAGTTAATGCACACTCTTTTTGACGATGCTGGAACAAGGTATCATAACAATGAAAAAAATCACAATGGCGACCTATGTAAAAGACCGAGCCAGTCCCATTTTTCAGTTACTTCCCTTTTGCATTCGCCACTGCGTAGGAGATTGCTCGTCATTGATAACATTCTCCTAGCAGAGTTGTCGTTCGTGTTTCAACATTCAACAATGGCCGCCCACATGAGAGTCTCGATTCAAAACTTTCTTACTGCATAAATTGGCTTGACAATGTTTCGCTATTTAGAAGCTGTCATTTAGGATATATGAATTATTTATTCACTAAATCTCCGCTTATGACAACCATAGTTGGAATTCGAAAGATATATACTCGATGTGAATGAAGGACTTTCTGGATCGTAACAGCTTGACACGGCAAAACTGGCATACTGGTATTTTTAGTTTTCAATATATGTCACATTGTGCTTTATAAATTGTATTCGAGCATTTTGCGACTTATTGAATGACTATGATACCCGATATCAACATTTCATCGGGGATTTGCAGATCACCAAGCTGTCCTGAAATTCAACATTGATTTCAAACTCTTTACTGGTTCGTACTCTTTCTTAGTGTTAGTACTTTTTATCATTTTAAAGTTAAATGAACTGTGTCACAGTAAAAGAGACATTAAGGCGATTGTGGCCAGTTTGGATCTAGATCAGCCTGCAGTCGCTTGAAAGCTGTTTGCTTAAAAGCGTTTTTCTGACAATAACAAATAATTTAATTGGATACTGATTTGACTGCGCTTTTGCTGTGACCTGGCTCAAATAATAGAATTGTCATTAATCAAATTATTTATTTCGAACATTAATCAATTGTTTTTCTTGTCGCTCGGGATCAATGACTCCAGCACTTTCCTGTTGAGATTTTAATACTGCTAAAGGCGATGCTAGGGGGCGTGAGAGATGTTGCACCTTCCATTATCGCTCGATTGTTCATTGTCGGCTCGTGTACTACGTACATGTACCCCGGGTACTCTTAAGTATACTTACATGTATCCCGGGTACGGTAAATAAACTAAAATGTACCCGGGTAATTTAACCCTAAATCAATCGTTGTCGACTATTTTTTTTGTAATTACACATTTATGTCAATTTTCTGTAGAATGTCCTCTATATTATCGGAACGCATACTCAAAATCATGTTGATGCAGTGTTTTTTGAAGAGAAGTGTGTTTAAGATAATCGGTTGTGCGTTTTACGACATCGGATTTTGGGCGCGAATACAACTCGGGTACAGTCTAATATGGACCGAGTACAATTACGTTTATTTACCGTACCTGGGGTACATGTAAGTATACTTAGAGTACCCAGGGTACATGTAAGTATACTTAAGAGTACCCGGTGTACATGTAAGTAGTACCAGAGCCGACAATGACCAATCAAGCTCCATTATCCCTCATGAACCGACTCAAAAAAAACGAGTCGGCAATATTTGACTTAATTTTTGGTTTGGTTGCTCTCGTGGGATCGAAAATTTCAGAATCTCCCTAAAAGCCCTACGGGTTTGATCCCAAGATGCCACATTGAAAACTAGCATACTTTGTTATCTAAAAGGCTGCTAAACCTGATATACAATGATAATGTTAATTTTTTCTCACATGATGTTCCTCAGTCATATTATATAAAAACTTACAGCAGTAGTAAACAACTGGACAATAATTAATGAACGCATCTTTCATTTGTCTTTGACACGTTGATTTTGACATGGCCTAGATTTAAATATGTGACTGGACTCTACCAGCACTCTTGTAACAGAGCTAAAGTTTAAATGTACCATTGAAGATCGCCTAAATCCAGATTTGCTAGTATAGACGTGTGAAAAATGTTAAGGGTGTGACAAGTAATCAAAAATTGATCATTACCCAGAGGCCACAACTGATCTATGACTGTATTGAAACAAGAAAAATCAGTGCCTGATTTAGATTTCCTTAGATAGTTCAATAAAAACTAATTTCATAAGCCTGGTAACATTTTAACGGTAATGCTACCAATGTGTCACACCAGGGCATTGAATTTGAAATCTAGGACATGCATGGTCATTTCTTCATGAAATAAGGACACAAAATTGTATTTTAAGTCCTTAATTGACCTGGCTATAGTTCTCAGATTATTATAAGCTCAATCAGTATATTTATATCATTATTTATGTTTTGTGTATTGTAAACATATACACAATCATGCAGTTACATGATAGCAATAAATAATATCAAAGCTACCCATACTATAAAGGTCATTGACAAAGCCTATGGTCAAAATGTGAACACATTGAGTGTAATCGCCCTCTCGTGCCAGCAAAAACAATACGATTACAGGTTGTCATTTTTGACAGTTCTACTTTCACTTTCATTTTGTGATATCAAACTATTAACAATTATGTGGCAGAGAAAAATATCGCCATTGCTTTTTATGCCCCCGGTAGGGTGGCCTATATCAGTTGAACTGTCAGTCAGTCAGTGTGTCAGTCTGTCCGTCCGTCCGAAAACTTTAATGGCCATAACTTTTTTAATATTGAACATAGCAACATGATATTTGGCATACATGTGCATCTCATGGAGCTGCACATTTTCAGTTGTGAAAGGTGAAGGTCATCCTTCAAGGTAAAATGTCAAATATAAAGCGTCTGTCTGTCTGTCCGAAAACTTTAACATTCGCCCTAACTTTTTTAATATTGGCGTGCATGCGTATCTCATAGAGCTGCACACATTGATTGGTGAAAGGTCAAGGTCATCCTTCAAGGTCAAGGTCAAAGGTCAAATTTTGCAATATTGAAGATAGCAACTCCATATTCGGCAAGCATGTGTATGTCATGGGGCTGCACATTTTGAGTGGTGAAAGGTCAAGGTCATCCTTCAAGGTCAAAGGTAAAATATATGGCTTCAAAGCTGCGCAGCAGAGGCATTGTGTTTCACAAACACAGCTCTTGTTTAATATATTTTCTGCACATTCCTTAAAAAAAACTTACATCAATACATGATTTTCTTCGTTTATTCAATCATTCCTGACAGACTTGTGTACATATTTCGCTTACATTTTGACGCGCGTAGGTAGGACCGCATTACCGCTTCCGAAATGTGTATATTCGAGGAACTTATCCGGTGTTTGACGGAAAGAGCCGAAAATGTGCGAGTGTGGATCAAGTTTCTCACAGGTACTACTTTCCCTTTCCCCCAATTTTTTTTCCGTACCTAAAATTTTTCGTACCCAATTGTTTTTCGTACCCAATTTTTTTTTCGTACCCAATTTTTTTCATCCCAAATTTTTTGTTCGTACCCACATTTTTTTCGGTCCCAATTTTCTTGTTCCCAAATATTTTTTCGTACCCAAATTTGTTTTCATACCCAAATTTTTTTCGCAAAATTTTTGTACCAAATGTTTTTTTCGTACCAACATACACAATTGTGGTAATTGTGGTGATGTAGATAAACTTAACTTGATGCTTTTATATCCATTCTCTCAAAAGCATGTCACACCAGTACTGTCAACACTTTGATTAATCTCTAAAACCGAATATAAACACCAACTAAATATAACAAGAAATATCTTATAAAAGGGTGGTCGGCGTAAAAGCTGACTTTAAAATTAAGTTTGAAATTTACGTTTCTAAATTATTAAACAGAAAACAAAAGTTTAACTTTTGTGTTTTTTCTCACTTGTTATTCGCATATTCACCGCATGGAATGTATGTTATCATTTTCAAACAGCTGATAAGTGTGAGTAGATAAAAAAATTAGCCCGTGATGTGCACGGGAGTGCCATCATATGTTCCTACACATGTCTTATTATGAGTGTAGTTCTTCACCATCGAAATATATCGTATGTTAATATTTGATTTACAGGCAGCTTTCTTTCGACACATTTAAATCACACTTTCATAGCCGCGTCATGCGAAAATGGGTTTTATGCGTTTTGTACCTTAAGCCCAACCTGTGCATGTGCGCAGTCTGGTCAGAGGTGATGCTATTCGCTATAAAATCACTCAATGTGTTATGGTGTCATTATGTATCTCCTGACCAGACTGAGAGATGCTCCGGCTTAGTGGGCTATACATATGATGGGCGCATATGGAATAAGACCCATTTTCGCATGACGAGGGTCATTAAAAATCTCATTGCAAATTGTAAATGACACATTTTAGCACAATTCTTTAAGATACAAAATTGAATGCAAAGTATGAAACTTGTAAATAAGGGCAGCCTATTCAGGCGTTCAGGAACGATTTTCAGACGTGCTGACCGAGTACGGCAAACATTTGTGGTTGGATAATTAAACGATTTTGCTCTTATCGTGACACTAAACTATTTCGGAAATGTTTGTTTTCTCATCTTGAAAGCAAAACTGTGTCTATCCGTTTCTGGCCGTCTGTCCTGGCCACTATCTCCTCCTACACTATTAGCACTAGAACCTTTAAACTTACACACATGGTAGCTATGAGCATTTGTGCGACGGTGCACTATTTGGAATGTTGATCTGACTCCTGGGTCAGAAGTTATGGGTAAATAAATGAGTAAAATGGGTAAAAAACTCATTTTACTAAAACATGCGACGCACAAGATAATAATTTTTGACCCAGGGTTCAGATCAAAATTCCAAATTGTGCAGTGTCGCACATATGCTCATAGATACCATATGTGTAACTTCTAAGGTTCTAGTGCTAATAGTGTAGGAGGAAAGAGAGGACAACCACGCCCAATCACAGTTTTGTTTTAACATAACTTCTTCATTTATTCACCAATTAACTTCAAATTAATACTGTCCATCTCTTATGACAACACGGTCTATCTTGACCATCCATGTCCACATTACCCATCCCAGGGCCATTGATAAAGGTAAAGGCAGCTTGGTTCCCGTCCTCTTTCAAATTTATCGAGAGGTCAACGGGTACTACTTCCCCATACCTTCAAATGTTTTTTTTTCGTACCCAAAATTGTTCGTACCCATTTTTGTGTACCCATTTTTTTCATACCCAAATTTTTTTTTTAAGTACCTACATTTGTTCGTACCCGTTTTTTTTTCCGTAGTATGTAACCAAACCTTTTCTTAAGGTTCTTTTTTTGGAGGTACATGTGTAATTACAATTCTTTAACTTTCGTTTTCGGTCATTTTCGTTTTAACGTAAAATCTGCGAGACCCGTAAAATATTTAAGTGCGCATGTGCAAAGCGATTACAACATCATGTATCTGAACATAGGAAGTTTCAAAATTACATCAACAGCTTGGGCAACATTTGTGCGTAATGCTTTGCGTCAGCATGACAAAAATATAGATACTAATTGCATTCATTTAGTTCGAAGATAATTTATGAGATAAAGTCACACCTGCTAAACAGTTAATAACATTTTAATTGACAATGAATTGCATTTACGCCATATGTGTTCAACAGTTAATTACATTATAATTGAAAATCAATTGCATTCATTATGTTCACAGATTTGTTACTAAGAAACTTCCACATCTGCTTGACAGATACACTTATTAATATCACAAAATCTACACAAATAGCATCGCTGATACTTAAACTACGTTAACTTTATTATTAATGGTCAGATATATACAAATATGCGTGCTATCAAAGTGAAACAAATATTAAGTACATATGTATACATATAGGATCTTATATTATGGTCCCGTTGATAACACTGGTGGATAGTATGTCTTGGATAGCACATGGCTATGGCAAAAGGCCATATGAAATTATTTAAGAAGCATTATAATGCATTGCGAACATATGAATGACAACTTGTAAAATTATTTTAAAGTCGGTCATTTGATACATATACATGTACATTTTTGATGATGCTGTGAAGCAGCTTGTCAAAGATATCATACCATGTTTAAATTCTTCACGATGGCGACCTATGTAAAAGACCGAGCCAGTCCTATTAAGATAGCTCAATTTTTCTAATTCATACCTTGCTGATAAGCATTGATAAAGGTATAAGAAGCTCAGCTATAAATAGGACAGCATATTATGTGAAAAAAGATTTAATAATAGTTTGAAAAACATTAATTTTAAATCAGTTATATTTAATCCATGATATGTTTATATATCAATGAACTAACTATGCATTTTCTGTATTGTATTTTACATTTGTCGTGATTCAGTAAATAAATTGCGAATTAAAAGGTGTATACTGAATATTCAACGCGATCATGAATTCAAAGAAAACGAACTATTCCATACCTGCCACATTTAAACGTTGTGGTATGGTATATGACAGCATAATAGCCGATTGACATCTGTGAAACTCGCTCTTATGCGTGCTCTCACATTTTGCATATTTAATGAACTTTTCAAACAGAAATTACAGAGCCACATCAGTGCACATACTATGTTTGATAATTCATTCGTTTGTTGGATATTGTTTGCTGTTTTAAACACATAATATATTACCGGTAGGTCATATCTCGCAGATTTAGTGAACCTTACCATGTGTTCATGGGCGAACCCACCTCTTCAATTGCTCTTACGACTATGTGCTCATACCTATTTTCGGGAATCATCATGGAATTAATGCCGTTTTTAACATACAACATGCATAAGCTTATTGGATTAGAGAAAAAAACAATAATCAAACAAGAAATATTATATGTTCATGCACATTGGCATGTGAAATCACGTCCGTACACATTGCATCATTAACTTAGGAAAGGAAACTACAATATATAAAGTTTGGTATGATATACATGTGAAAATAAAGAGCATGATGTAATTAAAGAGCATGTCAAGTTTTGAATTTATATGCTGAAACGTAATGTTATAACCCACAAACGTTTTACTGTAACAAAACGTTTTTTTGAGATGAGTGGTTCAGAAAATACACGTCGAATATCTTTTTTTAAAGATATTTCTTGTTATATTTGATCGAAAATGTAACCCACCTCCCAATTTTGCTGAATGGATCAAGTTCCCCAAGGGTAATACTTCCCCGTACCCCCATTTTTTTTTCGTACCCTACATATTTCGTGCCCAATTTTTTTCGTACCCATTATTTTTCGTACCCTTATTTTTGCTTGTACCCACATTTTATTTCGTAGCCAATGTTTTATCCTACCAAATATTTTTTTCGTAACCAAATCTTTTGTCGTACCCAACTTTATTGGCATAATTTTTGTACCCACAACTTTCGTACCCATTTTGTTCCTACCCAAAATTTTCGTACCCACATACACAATTGTGGCGATGTAGATAAACTTAAATAGATGCTTTTATATCAATCCTCTTCAAAAGCATCGTCACACCAGTACTGTCGGTACTTTGATTTGACGATGCTGCCATGAAAAACTTCTTCACAATGGCGACCTATGTAAAAGACCGAGCCAGTCCGATTGTGATTACTCGATTTTTCCTATCGGCATACCTCGCTGATTATAATTGATAATCCGCTTTTATGATATTATCTTTTTAAAGAAAGTCTCTTCTTAGCAGAAAAACAGTTTCGCTGGAAAGTATCGTCCCTAATTAGCCTGTACGGACTGCACAGGCTAATCTGGGACGACAATTTACGCACATGCATTAAACCCCCTTTTCACAGAGCGAGGCTCAAATGTATAGAAGGGGATACGTCATCACAGAAGGCACTCGACTGATACAAACTCTTGGAACAATTGACTAGCGTAATATTCCTTTTATTATACACAACAACTAACGAAAACAGTTACGGCAACAATTGTATATTTTTTTGCTTTAGCAAAACTGACATAACAATGACTAAACGGTAAGCCATAGTTTATTTAAAACGCGTATGAATACAGTTTATGTAAATTAACATGTAAACATTTGAACCGGGAAAACACAGGTTTCCGACACGCTTACCTTAATGACATCGTTAATCCAATGTTAATAACTATTAAGTTGACAACTTTAATCAAATATGTATAACAAAAACGTTGAAACGATATGCACTTCCACTTCTGTTCTTCCATGTCTTTATCGAAACTTAGTTGAAACCACACTATTTTATTGTATTCCTATCGACATTTACATTTATGCATGATAAACACACATTCCGATTTGCATTCGTTCGATGTTTTAAACAAATTGTTTACTGTTAAAAAACACCACGTCCGACATGTCGACATGTACTTAAATTCATGAGAGTTTAAATAAAACTATTATGTTTCGTCACAGAAATGACGTCCCACGATGTACTACGTAATATATCTATGTACTATATTTCGTAATATGAAATAGGGGTTTCCTATTTTCGGTGCCTGTAATGTGACCTCATTAAATGGGTCGAAGAAAGTAGTCCGGCTAATATGGTTATACGGAATCGGAAAACAGCGAGTAGCATAATACGGGATTTATTCCAACGATTGATACAATCAGTATTTTGTTAAAAGCATTAAACAGGTATATTATAAAAGGTATCAACTCGAGGATGGTTATATGAACAGACAATACGTCGTATCATCCTTTATGGGGTGGGGTATTTATTTTATGACAACGAACACCCCAACACAATAATTATTACACAACGGTGTGCTGTGTTAATTCGTTCGTTAATCGGGTAATATTTTATCAGCGGTGTCAAAAAATCTTTTGGAAAGCAATATTGATAATCGGATACTTTAATAACAACTAACGATTAAAAGATGCGGTGTGACAAATCGTGGCGATTTCGAAAGTAAATCGTTTATCCTGTTGGCACGATTTGCATAAAACTGAACATGCGCTTCTCATTACACTTGTAAATAAAAAAAGAATTTCAAATGACTTCACATATAATTGTGTGACTTGAAACATTCAGTGACATTGGGCAATAATCCTGTCTAGTTTTTGCTTTCGAGGCGCCGCTTTTTTCATATTCTATTTACATAAAAAATGCCGCATTACAATATCACAGCTACAATTGGCTCAATAAACAGATCGAAAATCATGATCTCCAACACGTTCGTATTAATTAAAAACGAACAGCGTGCCCCGACCTAATAGAACATAGACGTGCCCCGACATATATAGAACATATGCACATGATTTCATCATTTCAGTCATAATACACTTTATTAATTCATACGAACGGGTTCAACAGATAGATCCAAGTCGAAGTTAAATATTGTGGTGAAACTTGAAAAAAAATCTATTTGTACTTCTCTCAATATAAGCTTTATTTTTTATCTTTGATAACATCAAACATATTTCGAAGAAAACAACAACAACAAGCAAATCTCGTTGCAAAGATGACGTTTATTGCTTTAAACATTCACCTCTGTGCACAATCCCTTAATGACATGAATCTTCTTTAAACGGAAAACAAAGTGCTTTACGCAAATCAACGAAAATTTTAGGACCGCATGAATCATAGGTAAAAAAAAAATAATTCTTTATTATCACAAATTATCTTCTTTTCCAATACAATCAATTCGAATGTGTACTATATCAATATACATGTTCAGACATTTATTTTTTATGCCAAGTTTTAACACAATCCTGTTCATGTTTAGTCTTTTATTTGCCATGCATAATAGTATATTGAATTTTAAATATATTGAATGAAAAACACAAGATATTTTTTGCGACAGCAAACGATATCATAATCTATAACGCTCAAAATCAACGAAAATTTCGTTAAGTATTTCGTAATATCAAGTTAACACCTTAACAATCAGTGTTCTTTATAGCAATAGCCAAAATGTCAACGCTAAATGTGGTATGATTACATAGATTTTTGTAGATACAAAATGCTTGTTTTTATTTATTTGTGGCCACAATTAATTCCCGCGAATATATCTATTCATACGACACACGAACACCATTTTAGTGTTCATGTGTCATATAAATAGATATGCAAAACAATAATGAAAACGAGCATTTTGTATTCACAAACATCTATTTTACCAGACCACATCTGCCGTTGAAATTTCGACAATGGCCATAAGGGACCATGATTTTTAATTGTTTAGCTTTATTTTACGAAATATTGTACGAAATGTTCGTTTATTTAGAGTAGTAATGTTACTTTAATTTTCTACGCAACCAAACCGAATGACTTATTGATACAGAACTGTTGTGGCATAACGCGTCGCCAAATGAGTCGTTCATTTTATCTAGTATGCATCTCTGCAATGGGCTTCATTACATGCAGCTTCTCTCAACGGTATATGTATATAAAAAGATAACCTTTACTGTTCACTACCGCTGCGTTAACTGACAAAAATGAACGGACAAAATAATAGCAACAAAAGGTATTTTACCATTAATATTTTGTTATATTAAGTTAAATTATATTTGTATTTGACATATTGTTACACATCAGGTACATTGTTTATGGTATGAACGCAAATAAATAATGTCATACGAATACATGTATGTATTATATTTTACACGTACTTTACTTTTTATTGATCACCTGTATTACCGGTATTTGTATTAGTTGTCGCTATAATTAATCCGGTTTAATGTGTTTTGTGTCACTCGTGTTATTTTGTTTCTAGAACAGCTACCATTAACATAATTCTACAGGAACATTGAAACCATTCAATTAATGTAATATACACTGGATTGCGCCAATAACAAATCTTACATCCCAGTGAGGAACGGTTAAATTAATGGAACATATTGTCGTTTTCACATTCCAGCTTATATATGACGTTCAAATGTATCAAGTTTTAAATTGTAATGCTTATCAATCACATGTGTTTAAGGACTGAAATACAGAATGGTAGTAGTGTTCATCGCTGATTGGTGTTCATGTCCTCATACCTGGTGGTGGTGATCAATATTGGCTTTGCCTTCTCGGTCGGGTCTCTGTTTGTGATCATCATTCGGCGATTCAACACCACCAGAGCAGAAGCGGCAACAATTCAGTTAACGCTGGGAGGAGTTTTGTTGTGCTCGGGTACCAATATATAATTACGAAATGTTGATAAATAGACAATCGCATCAGCAAATTGCAATGTTGTTGCTCTGTTTATAATTGTACCGTATGGATACTAAATTTGCAATTATTGTGTAGCTTTTTAAAGGGGCCTTTTCACGCTTTGGTAAATTGACAAAATTGAAAAACATTTGTTTCAGATTCGCAATTTTTTCTTGGAGTTATAATATTTGTTAGGAAACAGTAATACTGAACATTTACCATGCTCTAAAATATCCATTATGTGCATCTGTTGACTATTTAAAAACCTGAAAATTATAAAGCGTTGCAACGCGAAACGATTGAATAATTTGGAGAATTCTGTTGATGTCGGATTTTTTTATACTGCGAGGATTGCATATATTTGGTAAAAAATACATTAAAATTTGGTATAAGAGCGGATAGTCTAGTGGATAGAGCTGTAGACTTTAGCTCCCAAGCACCAGGGGTCAGTGGTTCGAGCCCCATTGAGGGTTACTTTTTTTTAAATTCTTTAATTGTATTCTTGTTTTTTTTATTAGAGATTTTTAGACCCAATGTTTACATTTATCAATATAAAGCATTTAATGACAAACTTCAAAACATGCCAAAATCTGTGAAAATGCCCCTTTAATTCAATTGCATTGATATGCAGTCAATATTGATTTACGATATGATTTTCGAGTAATTCTGTGCTAAGCACAAGGTTCGGCTCTCCTGTAAACCGGTTTAAGCCCCAAATGCTTAACATTGACCGTTTAAAGTCGGTGACTTCAGCATGTATGATGTTTGTGGTCTTTCATGCTTTGTTTTTAATGTGTCTCCTGATGATGTTTCTTGTTTTCTATATCAAAGTATTCATGTATTTGTGTTGCTAGAATACTTTTCTAAAATGTCTTTCCTTGAAATATTCGTGTGCAATTTTCAATATTATGTGCTTGAACGATGTTTTGAGTGAATGTACAAAACAGATATAGCGATTTTTATACTTTCATAACACTAGTTTGTATCATAACACTAGTTTGTATCATAACACTAGTTTGTATCATAACACTAGTTTGTATCATAACACTAGTTTGTATCATAACACTAGTTTGTATCATAACACTAGTTTGTATCATAACACTAGTTTGTATCATAAAACTAGTTTGTATCATAACACTAGTTTGTATCATAACACTAGTTTGTATCATAACACTAGCTTGTATCATAACACTAGTTTGTATCATAGTTAACCCTTACCCTTTATAACTTTCTAATCAAAAATAATTTTATTTGTTTTCAGGCATATTTTTCGGTGCTCTTATTCACAAGACAAGTGTCCGTGCCGTGTCCCTGTTTGGGTCTTTGATGGTGTTTGTTGGATTTGTGTCTTCTGCGTTCGTGACATCACCGTCTGTGCTTATTGTTACGTTAGGTGTCATTGTTGGTAAGTGATTGAGAAATTGTAAACGGTGTGACTTACATTACTGGCTATAATGTTATATAGCACTTGATGTTGAATGTATGCACATTAACTCTTTAAAGAAAATACATTAAGTATATTATGTTATGGCATTTATGTGTATAGTCAGCTGAACATAAATTACATTTTTACATGAAACAAATGTACCGTGGTATGTGAAAATGGGGTTTAATGTATGTGCGTTAGTGTTGTCCCAGATTAGTCTGTGCCGTCCGCTCAGGCTAATCAGGGACACTTTCCGTTTTTATGGTATTTTTCGTTTAAAGAAAGGCTCTTCTTAGCAAAAATCCAGTTTAGGCGGAAAGTGTCGTCCCTGATAAGCAAGTGCGGACTGTGATGCACTTTATGCACATGCCTTAAACTCCCTTCTCACAGAGCACGGCCTAAATATAAAGTTAAGCTTTGAAACAGCAGGAGAAAACCCTTATTATAGCCCAAGAGGCTTTATTTATGGCAAGTGATAAAGAGCCAAAAAGACACAATACAAAAGCACTAGACACAACACACAAAATAACAGGCAACAAAAACAGTCATATGCGTGTATTCAAATGACTTTTGCATTGACCGTTCCGAGTCGATGGCCCAGTTTTTCATATTTGTGCGTTTTTATGTACGCGTGTGTTTTATCAAGTGCATTTGTTTTGTATATCACTGTTTGACATTTGGTTTATCGCCATAAATAATGTGCCGCGTTGTGCAGCAGAAGTTTCACTTCATGTGTAATTGGGAACAAAATCATCATATGAACATTTCTCTAGACGTTATAACATATTAGAAATAAAAACAAAAACATCATATCGCCCCATTTGTGCCAAAAGGTACCATGTAATATTGAAATTAGAAGGCAAATGGTACCTTTTTGCACCAATGGGGCGATATTATATACATGTTAGTCAATGCGTCTAACTTAATTTCAGGTTTGGGAATGTCGCCGCTGCTTATATCGTCCGTTTCGGTAACGGCCAAACATTTTGATGGTCATGGACGATTGCTTGTCCTTTTGTCAGTTTTATCGACGGGGTCAGCAACGGGAGGATCTATCCACCCTTTCATTATTCCTTGGTTAGAGTAAGTAGGTATTAAATGTTATAACACAGGTCAAGTAAGTTCACCTATTTTTTTGTTTTTACTAAAACACAATTATATATTTCGCACAATTAAGATTCAAACCCTGTGTGATAATTAATTACCTACATACAAATATGAGATTCACCTGTCAAATTTCAGCGACCTCTATGGATATCCAGGAATTTTCTTGATTTGTGGTGCCGTGTCATTGAATACATTTGCGTTGGTCATACTTTGGGCACCTGTAGAACAACCAAGCGTTAAAACTAAACAAACTGCTACCACCGGTCATCACAAAGAGATCAATCGTATAAACGTCAGTGTTGTTACAGTGCCCGATATCAGGCTCGCTTGCGACAACTCCAAATTCAAAATTGACGACATTGCATCAGATCGAGCAGATGACCAGACACGCACAGAAACAAGTTCAAATGCAGGTGTCAATGGCACTATGCAGACAGTGGACTGCCTCAATAATAATATTCTAACCGGACCCAAATCAACTGACCTAACACTACGTATCAGTATGCATTGTCTTTTTCGGAACAAAGTGTTTATGGTCTTTGTGGCTGGTTTGGCATTTTCGTTGCCTATCATTAACATCTTCACTGTTTTCATCGTTGATTTATATCAAGACAGAGGTTCCACTAAGAAAGAAGCTTCTTTTGGCCTTATCGCACTCAATCTGTGTGGCGGTCTCGGCCGATTGAGTCCCGGCTTCATAATGAAAATAACAGGCATGACTACCCTTGGTGTTCCAATCATTGCCTGTGTTCTACTCGGTATAGGTATTCTGTGCGCTGTGCTCGTACCTGGCATAAATCTGTTGATTTTGTCATCTTGTGTGATAGGTTTTGCAATTGGAATACTGGTCGCATCGCTCAATGTGACAACTGCGAGTCTTGTTGGAACAAAACATTTGGAAAACGCCATAGGAATCATTTGTACAATGAACGGGATCGGAACTGCAATATCGAGTCCTGTGGCAGGTAATGATAACACAAATATTTGGGAATATGTGTGTACGGTATGCATGCAAATAAATTGTGCAAGTTGTTGTGAACATAGCTTTAAATTCAGTAACACATACCTTATAACTAACTTTCTATATGAAAACATGCATAAATATGCATTTTATTTCTTTAAATAAACATATTTTTGCAGGTTACGTTCGTGACGTCACATCCGGTTTAAAGCTGCCTCTTCTTGCGGGGTTTGGTACTGCATGTGTTGCACTAGCGATTATGTGCATTAGTAACAAACTGCAGGCGAAGATTTCTCGCCGAAAGACATTATCAGGGGAAACTATAAACGTTCCGGTATAACTTATGTGTTTTTCGATAGATTTTCGCATACATGTGCTATAAATACCAACTTGGGCGGAAAGAGACAACAACTTGCCATATTACGCAAGGTAGCATAACAAAGCATTGAAAAAGATAAAAAAAAAAGTACTGAGGTATAAACTGCTCATGTATGTATTTAATACAACGCTAAACATTTATATTAGTAAAATATTAATGTCTTTTGTTTTTTTCCTGGCTTAAATAATTCCATCAGAAATGTAAACATTCGAATTCTGTTATGATCAAAAATGATGATAAAATTATGGCTCTAGCACAAAAGCCCCAACAAAGTCAGCGCGCTGGTAACCGATGATTTGTAAGTCCTAGAAGAAGCAACCGCAAACAAACTGTCTTGATCATCCGACGACTTCAGCGTTAAGGACACACATAACTAAACTACCACATTTGCCAGAGATTTCACCTCGTGCCGTCTCCAGGTGCCCCTGTGGAGAAGCCTACAAAAACGTCTGAACACATCCTTCAGGAATGCATGAACTACAACACCCCAGATAGAAAATGTATGACAAGAATATTTGAGTATGCAAGAAACGGTGTACGGACAGGTGGAGGCTATTCAGAAGACCAATCGTTTCACCATCGCATCCAGACTCCACTTGTATCGGCAATCGAGAACACATATATTTGATTTTCATCTTGGAATTGTCTCTAAAATCCTTTTCGGTCAGAATTAAGGGCAACAGTGTGATCTGTTGCTCAAATCGTAATGGAATAAAGTATGATGAGCATGTCTCCCATTCATACAATGTCACCCTCGTCTGGAGCTGAAAAGATCAACTGAAAACCAAACTAAATTTGATAATAAACATTACCGTAAGCGTCTGATGATATTTATGTCGAATACACTGTGTGTTTTTGTTGCTAAATATACACCAAGGAGATTTGCAATTCCTTTTCCATTATCAAAACCATACGCTTTTGTATCATGCGAACCGTTCGATCCAGAAACACGAATTCGTTTCTGAAATCGCCAAGATTGATAAGAACATACCAATGCATACGTATTTGTTTGTCGAACATGTATCCCATAATCAATATTGTTTTTCAAAAGAATTAGAGATGGCGCTGATAAAAATACTTTCGAAATTGAAAAAAGATCAGTGAAAAAACAAGCCCCAATTACATAACAAATTGACATAACTATGTGACGGTGCACATTCAGTTCAAGCTGAATATCACTGCGTATATTCTTTAGATAAAATATTAAGATAGCTCGATTTTTCTAATCGGCATACCTCGCTGATTATCATTGATAAAGGTAAAGGAAGCTCAGCTATAAATAGGACAGCATATTCTGGGAAAAAAGATTTAATAATAGTTTAAAAACGTTAATTTTAAATGAGTTATATTCAATCCATTATATGTTTATAGATCAATGAAACAACTATGCATTTTCTGTATTGTATTTGATATTTGTCGTGATTCTGTAAATATATTGCGAATAAAAACGTGTATAATTAACGTTAAACGCGATCATGAGTGTAAAGAAAACGAATTATTTCGAACCTGCCATTTGTAAACGTTATAGCGAGTATGGTAGATAAACGGCTTAATAGACGTACGACATTTTTATGAGACTCGCTCTTCTGCGTGCTCAATCATTTTGCATATTTAATAAACTTTTCAAACATAAATTACAGAGCCACATCCGTGCACACACTATGTTTGATAATTCATTCGTTTGTTGGACATTGATTGCTGTTTTAAACACATATTAGGTCATATCGCGGAGATTTAGTTTACCTTACCATGGGCGAACTCACGTATTCAAGTCGTATTCGACTATGTGCTCATACCTACTTTCGGGAATCATCATGGAATTATTGCCGTACTTAACGAACAAACATGCCTATGCTTATTGAATTAGAGATAAAACAATAATCAAAAGAGAAAAATTATATGTTCATGCACATGGGCATGTGAAATCACGTCCGTACACATAACATCATTAACTTAGGAAAGGAAACAACGAAAAATAAAGTTTGGTATGATATAGATAAAGAAATTAAAGAGCATGGTGTAATTAAAGAGCATGTTAAGTTTTGAATATATCTGCTACGTAACGTATTGTTATAACCCACAAACGTTTTACTGTAACAGAACGTTTTTTTTAAGATAAGTGGTACAGAAAATAGACGTCGAATATCTTGTTAAAGATATTTCTTGTTATATTTGATCGAGAATGTTACCCGCCTCCAAGTTTCGCTGAATGGGTAAAGTTCCCCACGGGTACTACTTCCCCGTACCCCCCCCCCCCCCCCCCAAAAAAAAAATAAATTCGTACCCAATTATTTTTCGTACCCAAATTTTTTTTGTACCCATATTTTTGTTCGTACCCAACTTTGTTTTCGTTCTCAAATTTTTTTTCGTAACCAAATTTTTGTTGTACCCAATTTTTTTTTGGCATAATTTTTGTACCCAAAATGTTCGTACCCAATTTTTTTCGTACCCACATAAACAATTGTGGTGATGTAGATAAACTTAAATTGATGCTTTTATTAACATCCTCTTCAAAAGCTTCGTCACACCAGTACTGTCAGTACTTTGATCTTTTTAGTGAACCAGAAATACAAAATTCGCTGTTGAATACTGCATAAGTAAGGCTCGATTGGTCATTGTCGGTTCGGGAACTACTTAAATGCACCCCGAGTACGGAAAATATTCGTAAACGTATCCGGGGATTTTAACGCTATATTGGTCGTTGTCGGCTTTTTTTCAAATTAATTATGTTCATATTTATGTCAATATTTTGTTAAATGCCCTCTATATTATCGAAACTCATACTCATAACAGCCAGTTTTGCTCAATGAGAATTACGTTTTGTCATCCGTAGGGCTTTTTACGACATCGGATTTTCGGCGGGAATAAAACTCGGGTACAGTCTAAATTTGCCGGGTACGTTTTCCGTACCTGGGCTACATTTAAGTATACTTAAAAATACCCGATGTACATAAAAGAAGTACCTAATAATAATGATAATAATAATAATAATAATAATAATAATAATAAACGCTTTATTTACAGAAGGTTACACATTAAGACAATGACACATTATACATATTATGCAGATGAATAAATACTTGTTTACAATGTGGCCTTCTTAAAATAACATACACAAATAGGTCCATAACAAGTAAAACATTCAAACAATATTTTCTTACACCTATACATAACACACATTTTGTCTTTTAGACAGACAAACATGAAATAACATTGATTAGAAAATAACATGACATATCATTGATTAGAAAATAAATGTGCTTTATATTGCCTTTTAAAAGCAAAGATAGAGCATGCCATTCTTATTCCAATTGGTATACTGTTCCAGATATTCATGCTATGGTATGAAAAAGCTCCTTTCTTATAACCTGTATTTGCTTTGGTATTAACCTGAGCCGACTTTGACCAATCGAGCAATTTAGCGTGAAGTCTCCATGTATTTATTATATATAGATATTGTAGGTAGTTATTAATTGTCAGATGTTTATTTCAGGAATTCATTATTTATATATCATTAGTGAAAAGGCTTCTAAAACGCAGACGACAATAGTGGCAAAGGGTTATGACGTCAGATAACGCTACAATGATTGTGACGTCAATTTAAGTACATACTTGACGTCGGTACTAAGACAAAACAACGTCAATCAGTCAGCAGTAAAAGTGGACGTGTTTATTTCTACATTTGGATTTACGACAAAATAACATATTTAATAAGTTTGTAAAGAGACGAAGTCGATTTTCCGCGGAGGTCCCGGTACAGTGAATCGAGCACGACCCTTGCGTCGTCTGCTCCGACTTCCTGTAAAATGGACCGCGGCCGCAAACCTCCGCAAGTAGCGCCCGTTGGGACGAAGAAAAAAATGCCAGTTGCAACAGCGGCAAAGGTATGACTTTGTTTTTGCACGTTTCATTTCCAGATAAACATTATTTGAAGCGTAATTGTAAAAGACTTCGAGTATATTCAATTTCATTTGAGCCGACTACAAAAGATTGTTTCGACCATATAAAGCTATCAAACATGTTCGTTATCTGATTGTGAATTTAGGATTTTTTTCATATTTTCATCATCAAATGAATTAAATAGCTTCTAAGTTAAAGCTTTTGGTAACTACGTTTTCTTATTTATTTTTTCGTGTGTCCAATCTACCTATTTTTCTTTTGATATTGTTAGCTTTAGAATGGGTTCCTTATACATATCAATATAACTTATAGTAGCCAAAACTTGGAAGTGCGAGGCAATCTATAATGAAATTTAAAATATATATATCCCCTTTAGTCCAGACAGAAAACAACCAATATGTTGATTTTATAATTATGCTCCAAAATGTCGTCTCCACGCAGGATCATGAGCCGCTTACGTCGTCTGGATTTTATGGCGAGATGGTGGACCCGTCCAAAGACGGTAAGTCTTTGCCATTTTCAACAGAATCGATTCCGCTCTAGGATAACATGGTTTATAAATATGTGTTGAGTACCGTCCCAGATTAGCTTGTGCAGTCTGCACAGGCTAATCAGCTACGACACTTTTCGCCTAAACTTGACTTTCCCTAAGAGTAAATTAAACTAAAAGCGGAAAGTGTACTCATTGATTAGCTTGTGCGAACTGCTCTTGCTTATCTTGGACTACATTTAACGCGCGCGCATCAAACACCGTTTTACCACATTTATACTCAATTGTTATCGGTTTTATTTTTGTAATGTGTCCGAAAAGTATGAGCGTTCACTAAATAGCTCACCAAGCTCAGGTATGCGCTGAGCGACGAAAATGGTGTGGATGAATGTGACTGTGTTAAGTACGATTATAGTGATGATGATGATGATGCAGGAGAAGAAGAAGAAGGCGACGATAAAGAGGACAAAATTGATGATGATGATGATGATGATGATGATGATGATGATGATGATGATGATGATGATGATGATGATGATGATGATGATGATGATGATGATGATGATGATGATGATGATGATGATGATGATGATGATGATGATGCAGGAGAAGAAGAAGAAGGCGACGATAAAGAGGACGAAATTGATGATGATGATGATGATGATGATGATGATGATGATGATGATGATGATGATGATGATAATTATGATGATGATGATGATGATGATGATGATGATGATGATGATGATGATGATGATGATGATGATGATGATGATGATGATGATGATGATGATGATGATGATGATGATGATGATGATGATCATGATGATCATGATGATCATGATGATGATCATCATGATCATGATCATGTTGACGAAAACAATCACGTAATTTTGCGATAACAAGCGTTCACTCTTAACCCTTAACCATGTTCATCGTTTCTCAGGGAATGCCTCAAAGGCGCTCCGTAGCGACGGCTTGACGTTTGACCCCAGTCTGCTTGTCGGCCCCTTGTATGTACCGAAGACATCAACCAACGAAAGAATCAAAGCACAACTAGGAGACATCACTCAGAAACTACACGACGTAAGTTGGGAATCATAAATCATACGAGAATGTCTAAAGGTGGATAATATTTGTTTGTTTAAATGCGTGTTTCTTTTGCTTGCTATATATATATATATATATATTTATAGGTAACCTGTAATGAGGCATACTGGATTGAGACATTGTTACAACAGTTTCCAATCGGAAAGGCTCCGCATGTTTCAATTATCATATTTCGCAGACGCTGTTCACTTTCCTCATATTTTTTAGACGCTGTACACTTTCCTCATATTTCGCAGACGCTGTACACTTTCCTCATATTTCGCAGACGCTGTACACTTTCCTCATATTTCGCAGACGCTGTACACTTTCCTCATATTTCGCAGACGCTGTACACTTTCCTCATATTTCGCAGACGCTGTACACTTTCGAGGAGACCGAGTTGGAAGTTACGGTTGAAGATCCCTTGGTGACCATGATGAAAAAGCAGATGGACTCGATAGCGGACTCGAACGTGAGTCACAGCGACCCGGATTTTTTTTTGTAATCTTAAATCATATGTAATGATCACAGTTGATCTTTGGCGAAAAGCAGAGAAAATCCTGAGTGATCGGGTTCGTTTTTGTATGACTTGTTAGTTTGACTATCATCCTAAATGATACGGGTTCTGGCAAAACAGGGCTTAGTGCATTTGCGTAAATTGTCGTCCCAGATTGGCATGTGCAATCATGGGACGACACTTTCCGCTTAGACTTGATTTTCGTTATACAACAAATTGTGTCCTTTAATGAATTCAACAATGATTCAAATTCAGATGATTATTTAAGAAGATTCCGTTTTTGAGCCATTTTAAATTATATAGACCCTTCAAGTTTTGAATAGGCGAATCTTCTGTGATCCTGTGTGAAGAAGCATCATAAAGAGATTATTCTATGGTCCATCAATCAGGATTGTGAAGTAAATTTTACATTAAGTTGTTTCGTTGTTAACAGGCAATATATGTTAGCTGATTAACATGTTAACTCTTTACCACCCAGACACGCCCTTAAACGCATTTAAAGTGCTCTGGAAATTTAAATTAAATTTAAGTCCTTGCTTATTATTGTCAAATTTGAAAGGCTCCATTTCCACCCCTTAGGTACTGATAAGTAGCAAATAACATAATCAAAGCGCTGAAGGCACTGAAGTTGTTCGCTGTTGTCGTCCTCTATTAGCTTGTGCGCATGCACAGGCTAATCATTGTGCACAGGCTAATCTTATTTGACATGCATTAAACCCCATTTTCCCTGAAAGCAGCCAATATGTACAGATTTCAATGATAAACACTAGACTGGTCAATGTCGTCTTACAAGCTGGTATATGCACTCACTGCAGAAGTAGAGCAGAAGCATTTGTTTCTGCAGTTCAGACAGGCAGCGGTTATGGTTCCTAGCAAAGTGAGTTGCGGTTCTTACCGTAGCTAAGACTTCTAAGCATATACTGATTTGCAAAATATGCTCTGTAAATTTCGTCGGCTGCTAACGCGACCAATTAAAAACCTGAACGGACTGCGAGTAACTCGCATGCTAATCTGGTAGTATGCTGTTTGCACATAGCCATTTTCACTTTGCTTCTGAGTGGGAAAGGGTTGAATAAGGCTGTTGGATTGGAGTTCCATAAAGAATATTCGTTACATTTTGATAAATTTGTTTGTTTGAGCCTCTCCTGATTTTCAAAAAGATTTTTACAATGTTTTCGTACTTTCCCAGTACGACAGCATGTAAAATTAGGCAACCAATCCACAATGTCTAAGGCTGATGTTTTGTTTGGTTGGTTTGTTTTATGACTGCGTTGCTTTCCGGCAGATTTTATCTAATTGTTTTCGTACTTCCTACGTTTTCGTATTTCGTACTTTTTCGTACTACCCCAGTTACGACATGCACTCGCGACTGTAATGGATCAGTACAATCACATGAGTGAGCAGGTGAACGCAGCGTACAAGGACAGAGACGAGTATCGTTTACATATATGTGAGCGGCGCCCTCGCAAAACGGGTCTTAAGTATGTGAGTAAAGCTTCGTCCCAAATAAGCCTGTGCAGTCCGCACAGGCCTTTTCGGGACGACAACGTCCGCTTTTATGGAATGTCCGCATAAGCTATCAGGGACGACACTTTCCGCCTATAATGGATTTTCATATAGAAGGTACCTAATGTAAACGAACAATAATTTCATGAAAACGGAAAGGGTCGTTTCTGATTAGCCTTCGCGGAGAAAGGACTTCTATACCAAAATCCGAGCATATCTATTTCGCACATGTATTTCGCTCGTACAATTACATTTCTTACCTGCAACTGTAGTTACGTTGTTAATACGCATTTCGTATTGCGTCCGTATACCCGAAGTTCATAAATATGATCGTACATACACGTATGCAAATCATATGAAAATCATACCTTCACCCGTACATACACAGTCTTGGTTTAGTTTAACAATATTTTATTGTATATGTCGATATCATTTCAAATTAACATGTTTTTTACAACAAAGTTCATTTACACATACGGATTGGGTCAAACATCATCAATATGTCAAAGGCAGCTTTCGTATACAGCGAGGAAGGTTATAAGTTGGATACTGTTTATTGGATTAAAAAGGGGAAAGAAAGAAAGAACAAGACAAGTACACAAATACAAATAATTGAGGCTAGAGATCTAGCTCTCTAGAGAGATAGAAGAGACGAGAGAGAGAGAGCGAGAGACGAAGGAGAGAGAGGAGAGAGAGAGAGAGAGAGAGAGAGAAGAGAGAGAGCGAAGAAAAGCGCGAGCGCAACGAGAGAGAAGAGAGAAAAGATAGACGAAAGAGAGCAGAGCGGAGTAAGGTAGATCTAAAGCATGCCCCCCCCCTCTCTCTCGCTCTCTCCTCTCTCCCCTCTCTCTCCGCTCTCTGCTCTCTCTCTCCTCTCTCTCTCTCTCTCTCGTCTCTCCTCTCTCTCTCTCTCTCTCTCTCTCCTCTCTCTGTGAAAACGGGGCTAAATTCACGTGCTTTAAGTATTTGTTTGTATTTTTTTGTTTAAAGTAAGTCTCTTCTCACAGAAAGTCCAGTTTACGCGGAAAGTGTCGTGCCTGGTTGAACTGGCTTATCTGGGACGGCAATTTACGAACTTGAATTAAGCTCAGTTTTCCCATAGCGCAAGCATTTGTTTCATCATCACCTGACCAACCCGCCCGACCGTAATCGGTTAATCCGACCATAAGTAAAGTTTGCACAATTTATAAAACACAGCAAGGTGTAAAACGCATTTCTTAATCGTTTTGTACATTTAACAACTCAAATGCATGTGTCCCAACATATGCATGTTATACACATTCCATCCCTAAACGTTTGTTCAATACATTATGCTATAAAATGACATATCGTGTGAGATCATATCGTGGGTGATACAAATATGTGTGTATCTTCATGTATAGATTTATAGTTGTTTGCTTGTATCTATTTCAGATGCTGTTACAGCTCGCTGATGTATGTAGTGTTTTTGTTCGTTCTATTTTCAGAAAAATGTATTAGCGCTTAAAGAAATTTCTTTCTTATTGACATATGCGACATGTAGTTTCATATATAAACTGACATTTGTTATCTGCATATATGTACTTAAGAAATATGAAGAGTGCTTATGATGATTTCGATAACGTTATTTTTATTACGGATTTGTCGAAGTGCTTTCAATGTTTTCAATTAATATACCCTGTTGATTTACAACAAACACACACATAATAGATCTGTCATTTCAAGCGGAATTTTTAAATTATAGCAACAACAAACAATCAACCAATTTGTCATTTGATGCCATTTTGTTGGGTTTCGTCTTTTGTCGTGGGTAAAAGATAAATGTTTATTAGCAGAAAGCATGCAGCCGCCATGACGTCATCTCAATGTACTTTTAAAAGAATACCATAATGGGCCATGATTGGTTATAAATAACGACGTTCGGTCGACATACATAACAACATTGTTTGGCATATTACTTTAATTAAATACTTTACCAAATTAATCTATCTCTTACAAATCTCTTTAAAAATTACATTGAAAAAACACGTTTTATTTTGCAGTGGTTTACACTGGACCACTTGGATTTGGTGAGTAAAACAACTTATGCGTTATATTTAATATGTTTACATTTTTTTTATACGACATTTGTTGGGAAAATGGAATGCTAATTTGTTGAAATGTATTAACATTTCAAGATATGAAATATAAGTCTCGCTCTGTAAAAATGTGGGTTCAATGCCTGTGCATAAAGTGTCGTCCCAGATTAGCCTGTGCGTAAAGTGTCGTACCAGATTAGTCTGTGCGTAAAGTGTCGCCCCAGATTAGCCTGTGCAGTCCGTGCAGGCTAATGTAGGACGACATTTTACGCACATGAATTAAACCCCCAATTAACAGAGATATGCTCGAATGTAGTATGTTCTTATAAATCTTTTCTTTCTGAGCATCATGTTCGGATCCTCATATTTTAGTTCTATCACTGAATTGCTTATGAATGTGAAAACTCATTTTTGTATAGGGAAAAAAAGAATCTTTAATTTCTCTGAATACGTAGATTTATGGTGATGCTAGCGAATTTATGCTTTGTGTTATATTGTTTTGCTGTATTAATATCACGTTTAACACTGTTCACTCTTAACAGAAAAAACATCGTAATAGTTAAAGATTAAGCATTCACACCAACCTTCGCACAGATTTTCACACAAATCTTCAAACACAACTAACACAAATCGTCAAAAAGTCTTCACACCAATCGTCACACCAATCGTCACACCAATCGTCACACCAATCGTAACACGATACTTATCATTAATCTTAACATAAACTTTTAAACGAATCTTCACAAAGTCGTGGTGTTTGTTTTTAATCCCAGGCGGAGATCAAACTTTCTGTGGACGAGACTGAGGAGGCAAATATCAAGTAAGGAGCGCCCACTTTGTTCACTGTAACCCATTTATGCCTAGTGGACTCTCCCATCCTTCTAAATTGGATCAATTTATTTCCAAAATTAGGGATGTCTAGTATAACTATTTCTATATTTATAATATTTTTTACAGAAATTCCTTTCAGCATACAGCGCAGACCCTGATGAGACGCCGCATCATGCGGCCTCTCATCTGGGTCTACGCTGTTTGCCAAGGCCTTTTTTGTAGACTCATAAATGGGTTAATTTCATATGAAAACGTTTGCACACTTATATGCGTTGACGTACGTACGCGGCGTTGCATCACGCATTACAAGATTTAACATAAACTTGCATGCAAATATTCGTGTCAATATAAGTATTGACGAAGATAAGTATTATGGCAATGCCAATGTAATTGAATGAAAGACTTCATTTTCTTTCTTTAGACACCTTGTTTAAATTTCTCGACGCAAACAGAGGTATTTTGACGCTGTTACGAATTCAGAGAAATTAGAGATGGGATGTTAAATATTTTGAGACAAAATTGAAGGAGTCATTTATTCCAAATTTGCTTCAAAGCAAGTCTTTACTTGATACATGTTAATGATTCAATTTTCCTAGACAAAGCTATTTCGACACGGTGACGAACTTCGAGAAGTTGAAGAATCGTCAGTAGCAGATTAACAAGAACAGCAAGAGCGGCAAACCAACAAAGAAACTTCAGGCGTGAGTACACGCCGTATAGTTACTATCAGATACATTTGAGCCGGGCTCTGTGAAAAGATGGTTTACTGCATGTGCGTAAAGTCTCGTCCCAGATTAGCCTGTGCAATTCGCACAGGCAAATCGGGGACGACACTATCCGCCTTAACTGGATTTTTGCTTAGAAGAGACTTTCTTTAAACAAAAAAGATCATAAAAGAGGAAAGTGTCGTCCCTGATTAGCCTGCGCGGACTTCACAGGCTAATCTGAGACGACACTTTACGCACATGCAGATGTAGTAAACCCCCTTTTCACAGAGCATGGCTCATTTATATTTTGCATCCGATTAATAATAATAGCATAATAGTATTGGGCAGTGTTTATTGATCTTTATAAAGCTTTGCAATAAAAGATGCACATTCTGCTTGAAACATGTGAACGCATTTCAACTTTAACTTGAAACATGTGAACGCATTTCAACTTTAACTTGAAACTTGTGAACGCATTTCAACTTTAACTTGAAACATGTAAACGCATTTCAACTTTAACTATTCGCGTGTGTTATAGTTTTCAGTGCAAAATTGCCGACAGGCATCGATAAAAAAAATCATGCAAAATTGTGTTTGTACATCAAAATATGTCGCTTGTTTCATTAAGGGGAGGCAAGTCGGCCAAACTATGTTATCCGTTTACGATACGTGCGGTACTGAGTTAGCTTGAAAAAGTGTGTTTAAAGCGAGATTATACGATTTTGTCAAATATTAGTGAATTTATATAAATAGTGTAAAAAAACAATTATACATATATTTCAATATAAAATAAAATAAGTACAGAAGAATATGTGTCGAAAAATGCGAAATAAGCCAGATATTTAATTCTGAAATCGAAAACGTTTGTACAGTCGATTTCGCCAGCATGTATATCATGCCTGCACGATGTGAATCTAAACTTAGTTTAACGGTAAATTTAAAATTCATGTAACTATATGTATATTCATACGACACACGAACACTCACTCTGGTCCTAAAAAAAGACGAATGCTTCGGTTATTGTAGGAAAATATGTTCGTCACAATCGGCTCCGGGGGCTAATTTGTCTTTGCTGCATTTTATGAAATTCGCAGTTAAGGTATGATTTTCTTGCCTATTTTGTGTTATTGTAACATATTTTATCAATGTATTACAATTTAGTAAATAAAAAAAAAACGTATAATCTCGCTTTAAGTGCAGACGTCTGATAAATCTCTATTCAACATTTGTTATTAGATGTGACAGTTACGGTTATTCAGGGAATATGAACAAACTATCAAACAATTATCAAATACTCATTATAGACTATTCAAAACTGTTTAGGGTCGACACCGAAAAAACAGAATCGGTCGGATTAGTAGAAACTATTTTTTTCGCCTAAGTCTGATATATAAGTAAAGTGAAAATTAGTTACATTTAAGGTCATTTCTCCATTGTGTCGGATTATATATTTCAGGAAAAAGGTGGAAATAGAAAACAGTGTGGTCGACAAGTTTCGGGTGATGAAAGACAGTAAGTTTACTGTACATTGCATGCTGTCATGTGATTTTAGTGTAAAATATTAGTGATTAAAAATTCACCAATCGTTGTTTGAAACGGTGAAATCTAACCGCGATAAATATCCATTATTTTGTATGATTTTACATCATTTTGCTTTGTCCCGGTAAACTTATGCCCTGATGGTAAAGGAGTCATGTAAAAATCAAAGTTCAATTCAAACGGATCAAATTATAATGAAGAAAAATATGTATTCGTTAAATTTTTATTAGGTCCAAAACGACTGTGATCCACGGTATATTCGTTGTACTTAACCCATTTATGGCAAGTGGACTTTCCCATCCTTTTAAATGGAATCAATTTATTTCCAAAATTAGGGATGTCAAGTATATTTATTTCTATATTTAGAATATTTCTTGCAGAAATTCCTTTAAGCAAACAGCGTAGACCCTGATGAGACGCCGATCATGCGGAGTCTCATCTGGGTCCACGCTGTTTGCCAATGCCTTTTTTCTAGACGCTAGGCATAAATGGGTTAATGTTTGTGACAAACTGATTTAATAGATAAAATGTATTGTTTAATTTTACGTCGAGGTGTAAACAAACAACAATGCTGAGTTAATGCCGATTCTTACACGGCGCGTGTCAATTTTCATACAAAGGAGAACATCGTCTATAGGTTATTCTGCAAGAATAATGGGCGGAGCACTGAAAGCATGCGCTGTAACTAAACAAAACATGTTGATACATTTTAATGGGCGGAACTTCACATAAAATAGTACACAAGAAAAAAAGATAAATTGCATAAATCTATAGTAAAAACCGTGTTAGAATCGAAATAATTCGTGAACGTTATAATTTGTTGTCGAATAACCCACGGCCTGAAGTTTAGATGTGTGGTTTCACATCACTCGTGCTTCGCACTCGTGATTTAATCCCTGCGCATCTAAACAGGGTTATTTGACAACAAACTATAACGTACACGAATTATTTCTTAAATCTACGATAACTGTTATGCAGGATATGAGCCTCGCTCTGGGAAAAAAGGGCTTAATGCATGTGTCGTCCCAGATTAGTATATGCAGTCCGCACGGGCTAATCGGGGACGACTCTTTCCTCCTTTACTGGATTTCCTCCCAGAAGAGACTTCCTTTAAACGATAGATACCATATATCGTAGTGTCGTATTAATAAGTGTCATCCCAGATAAGCTCAGTCGGTCTGCACAGGCTAATCTGGGACGACACTCAACGCTTATGCATTACGCCCAGTTTTCTCAGAACGTCGCTAAACAAAATAGAGCAAACATTATAGTGAGCATACAGACGATGAAGCTGAAGGTAGCAGACGACGCCCCATGGAAAGACGCGGCCAAAGAAATCGTCGGCATGTTGAAGAATGTCCGGAGCGAAAGCGCAGACGGTAATATCTGTTTAATCAAATATATTTATTGTCAGTATCCAGTATCATCTTCTCCATTTTTCCTCTGCTCCTTTTTCTTCTTCTTTTTCTTCTTTTTTTCTTCTTTTTTTTCTTCTTCTTTTTTTCCTTTACTACTACTACGACTACGACTACGACTACGACTACGACTGCTACTGCTACTAATACTTCTACTACTTCTGCTACTACTACTTCTACTACTTCTACCAATAATAATAATAATAATAATAATACTTTAAATACTACTAATACTACTACTTCTTCTAATACTATTACAACAACAACATCAACTACTACTACCACTACTACCACTACTACTACTACTACTACTACTACTACTACTACTACTACTACTACTACTACTACTACTACTACTACTACTACTCCTACTATTTCTAATAATAATAATAATAATAATAATAATAATAATTATAATTATAATAACAGCAGAAAATTGTCAATCCTGGGGACTTATATCATTTGTGCTACACATGCTTACAATGCTAACATACTCGGTGGTGAATAACAACACACAGTTACATAATAATAATTATTCGATGGTGAATAACACCACATAGCCACATACTCGGTGGTGAATAACAACACATAGTTACATATTCGGTGGTGAATAACAGCACATAGTTACATATTTGGTGGTGAATAAAAACACATAGTTACATACTCGGTGGTGAATAACAACACATAGTTACATACTCGGAGTTGAATAACAACACAAAGTTACATATTCGGTGGTGAATAAAAACAGGTGGTAACATACTCGGTGGTGAATAACTACACATGGTTACATAGTGGGTGGTGAATAACAACATATAGTTACATAATCAGTGGTGAAAAACAACATATCGTTACATACTCGAAGGTGAAGAACAACATATAGAACATACTCGATGGTGAATGATAACATATAGTTACATACTCTGTGATGAATAGCAACACATGGTACATACTCGATTATGAATAACAACACATGCTTACATACTCGGTGGTGAATAACAACACATAGCTACATACTCAGTGGTGAATAACAACACATACTTACATACTCGGTGGTGAATAACAACACATGATTACATACTCGGTGGTGAATAACAACACATGGTTACATACTCAGTGGTGAATAACAACACATGGTTACATACTCGGTGGTGAATAACAACATATGGTTACATACTCGGTGGTGAACAACAACATATGGTTACATACTGGGTGGTGGACAACAACACATGGTTACATACTGGGTTGTGAACAACAATACACATTTACATACAAGTTGGTAAATGCTAATACAGTGCTACGTATTTATTGATGAATGATAACATGTGATTTAAAACTCGGGGTTGAATAATAACACAAAGTTAAAAACACGTTTTTACATAGTAGGTGGTATATCATAAAACATGATTAGATTCTCAAAGTTGAATTATAACACATGGTTGAATATTCATCGGTAAATAATTACACACGTTAGCTTTTGTTGAATACTCGAAATGATTCACTTCAAATCCTTGGATACTTGTTTACTTATTTATTGTGTCTTTTGTTTGTTTGTTTGTTTAGTTGTTGTGTGTCTGTTTGTTTATTTAGCCGATTATTAAAGTATTTGATTCATATTACGACAGTCAGTGAACTAAATCAACTGGCTCTACCTGCTATCTACAACTAAGTTCACATACTTATGCTAGTTACTGCTGGCGAAACTGACCCACATGAATCAGAAGTATGTCGAGAATAGCCGTTGAAATGAGTCGCGTTCTGAGAAAACTGGGCTTAATGCATGTGCGTAAAGTGTCACCCCAGATAAGCCTGTGCAGTGCGCACAGGCTAATCATGGATGACACTTTTTGCCTTAACTTAATTAACGGTAAAGAGTGACTTCATTTAAACTAAAAATACCATAAAAGCGGAAAGTGTTGTCCCTGATTAGCCTGTGCGGTTTGCACAGGCTCATCTGGGACAACACTTTACGCACATGCATTTTGCCCAATTTTCTCAGAACGCGACTCAAATATTCGTTGTCTAAATAATCGAGTCTAAGTGATAAATAAGAGATTATTTGAAGTTGGTTATCAAGTAGACCTGTTTTAGAATAGCGGATAAAACGTATCTACCTGGTATTCATATTGTAGTATTTTTGTCACTAATATGTTAAGCAAATATGTCAAATGGTTATACCCAACAGCTGCTTTGAGAGAGTATACATATACCTGTTTTAAAACTAAATTTTAGCATGATAGAATACAAACGTCAAGATATTTTTTTAATTGCAAAATAAAAGAAGAAATAACTTTGTATGGGAATGAAAAAAAAACAAATCAGTCGACATTTTACACAAAAAATTAATAGCGATTAGTGTATAATTTAAATAAGGCATTGACACGATAGACTGAAACGTTACGTATTGAAGGGTTCATTAACGCAATATTTAAAGCAAAGCAGTAGAAATTACTATATGTAACATCGTAGCGCATTGAATAACACTTTGTCGTAATCTGTCTGATTTCATGAACAGTTCAATCGTTGATGTGTTATATCCCATTTTCATAACGCCTGAAAATTATTACATTCCGGGAAATACTCTCCAACCAGCACTTGTTCATACCATTGACATGTTCGCGGTGATTCGCGTGTTCGCAATAAATTTGATAAATGACAAAAAGGACAGTAGTAGCGTATCACACCATCTTTAAAACAGACTGTCTGACAAAAAGAACGTAGCGACTTCGAAAAAGAAAATACCAATGTGCGTCAGATATATTTTATATAGATGTGTCGTGTTCTGAGAAAACTGGTGCAATCCGCACAGGCTTATCAGGGACGACACTTTTCGCCTTAATGGATTTTCGTGTAGAAGATTTTCTTTAAACGAAAAATACCATAATAGCGGAAAGTGTCGTCTCTGATTAGCCTGTACGGACTGCACAGGCTCATCTGGGACAACACTTTACGCACATGCATTATGCCCAGTTTTCTCAGAACGCGACTCAAATATTCGTTGTCTAAATAATCGAGTCTAAGTGATAAATAAGAGATTATTTGAAGTTGGTTATCAAGTAGACCTGTTTTAGAATAGCGGATAAAACGTATCTACCTGGTATTCATATTGTAGTATTTTTGTCACTAATATGTTAAGCAAATATGTCAAATGGTTATACCCAACAGCTGCTTTGAGAGAGTATACATAAACCTGTTTAAAAACTAAATTTTAGCATGATAGAATACAAACGTCAAGTTCTAAACAAGATGTGTTTGTGAAACACAATGTCCCCCTATATGATATTTGACCTTGTAAGATGACCTTGACCTTGTGAAGGATGACCTTAACCTTTCACCACTCAAAATGTGCAGCTCCATGAGATACACATGCATGCCAAATATCAAGTTGCTATCTTCAATATTGCAAAAGTATTCATAAAATAAGCGATTTGGGACACATATATTTGACCTCTGACCTTGAAGGATGACCTTAACCTTGACCTTTCACCACTCAAAATGTGCAGCTTCATGAGATACACATGCATGCCAAATATGAAGTTGCTATCTTCAATATAGCAAAAGTTATTGCAAAATGTTAAAGTTGGCGCAAACAGACAGACCAACAGACAGACCAACAGACCAACAGACAGACCAACAGACAGACCAACAGACAGGGCAAAAACAATATGTCCCCCACTACTATAGTGGGGGACATAAAAACTATCTCTATGCAATTGCATGAGTACAACTATAGTTAGAACCAAATTTCCCATCTCAGCACCAAAACTGCACACATAAGAGTGCAGTGCGACAATGGCAATAGCCGTGCGATCAAATGAAATTGGAACCAGATAAGGCGAACTGATTTATTAATGAATTGCAAAGACACTTCATCTAATAACGAACTATTGAATTTATAGTTTGGCGATTGCGAAATTAATGTGATAAATGCTTTGATGTGTGTTTAAAAAAGTGAGACAAATGAGATCTCTGTAAGCTGTGTCATGATACACACACGTCTTAACTAGAGTGTCTGACAATGCGCCCTGATTGCCTTCAAAGTAGATAGTACAAATCGGATTTGGAACATCGACGTAAATTCTCTTTGAATAAATAATAGCTTCTTGGTAATGTAAATGAGAATTATTCTAAGTACGTAATCACGTAGAGCTGCTCTAGAGAAGCATGTCCATTTCGCAAGACAACTCCGTAAACACAGGAATTCGTTATCGTAAACATGTGTGGCCGCAAAATAGCATCAGAAAAATTGCATGTCAACGGAATCATGTGATATATAAATAACGACATACACATCATTATAAATATGTGATGGTGCAAATCTTTATTTTCTCTCTAGAAGTTGATCAATATCTTTTATTACACTGGAAGTCATCATCAGCGCCTTGCGAACAGAATTAAATCCTTCAAAACCTGAAAAATTGGAGATATTAAAGTCAAGACCACTCAATCTAGATTCTGACGTCACAGAAGCCTGACCGATGGGAATCGGCCTTCCATTCGGCGCGCACCTATCTTGCGCACGGAACGATTGCGAAGATGGCGGAAGTGTTGAACTAGTCGTGTCAGCACTAGAAGACGGAGAATGAATTTTTACAGATCTAGGCTGTGAGTCAACAATCCGAGCCCTATTTTGTTCAGAGTTACGTAAAATACTTGGACCAGGCTTGCTGTCCCCTGAAAATGGCCTGAATGCGCCTTGCTTAGTTTCTTTTGAAACATTTGTTGACGACTGTCCGGTCTTCAGTACCGTGTTGTCCACTATGTCTGATCATCAGTCAAAGAATATACATAGCATAGTTTACATAGTTTTGGTAATTCACATTATCATAAAAGTATAGGCCGATTATTCTTCATGACAAAATTGGCCCACACTGACACATCATAATTTTAACTGATAAGAAAATGTAAAACTGATGCTAGCGTATGCATAAGGGTAAATCAATTTCCTTTGATTAATAATTATTATTATTTTTGTAAGAATATATATATATACAAGAAGGATACAGTTAAAGCATTGTATTCTTTGCAACTCCCGTTCAACAGACCTGAAAGTACATTGATTCAAATGAGTACCATATCAGTCTTGTTCTGACAAAACTGGGCATAATGCATGTGCGTAAGCTGTCGTCCCAAATTAGCCTGTGCAGTCCGCACAGGCTAATCATGGACAACACTTTCCGCCTAAACTTGATTTTCGGTACGGAGGGACTTCCTTGAAACTGAAAATACCATAAAAGCAGAACGTGTCGTCCCTGATTAGCCTGTGCGGACTGCTCAGCCTAATCGTGGACGACACTTTACGCACATGCATTAAGCCCAGTTTTCTCAGAACGCGACTAATATTTTTGGTACCCAGCAAACATCAGCAATCCTCCGTGATGACCATGAACTATTGTTAAAAAAAATATTAAAACAACTCTTTATTTGTTAAGTATACCAATTGTTTGTACTTTTTTACACTAATGTACATGTGAAAATTATATTGAACGCGTTTAATTTCTTAAAAGGAACAATATGAAATGTATTCTATTTTTTCGCTGATTATCATTTGCATTGTTTTCCTCCTTTGCAACAATTGAATTCAATCTTTTTTTCCATATTTCGACACCTACATGAGAAGTTCTTTTCATCATGACTTGTGTTTAGAATGGAGCATATTTTTCTTAATCTTACGGAAAACAATCTATAAACATCCTCAAATTAGCGACAAAAAATCCCGAAACACAGAGGTTATATGACTCGATTTTGATACTTTGAAATACATACATCTGCACTGATTTGTCCGACCTTTCTTTGTAGAAAGTTTCCCTCTTCTGTGGCGAGGAATTGACCCAATCTATCCACTCCTGGGCTACGGAAACGTACCTAGAGTGGTTTACATATGCCTTTCACTATTCGTGTATAATTATGAAACAACATTTTGGAAAAAACACTTTCGTAACCTATCTTTGAAGACAACTTTTTTTTGTCCTTTGCAAAATATAACAGCACGTTTGTAATGATTCGGCAGAATTGTTCGTAAGTTAGTACACATGCAAAGGACCGCGTTTTAACATTTCACTGTACAAACAGATCAAATGATGGATCAACTCACGCTCATATAGCTTACTAAACCGTTAACATTTTATTATTCAAGCCGAAAAAACCATTTAATAGCATTCCCCTCTATAAGTTGCCACACATAACACATTCAATTGAACTCGTGAAGTGAATTTCTTGGTATTAGGCATGTAGATCAACTGAGCTGTAATCTGGGAAAACTGGGCTTAATGCATGAGCGTCAAGTGTTATCACAGACAAGCCTGGGTAGTCCCCACAGGCTAATCAGAGGTTTCACTTTCCGTTGTTGTGGTATTTTTCGTTTAAAGCATGTCTCTGCTTAGCTAAAATACAGTTTAGCCGAAAAGTAACTTTTTTATGGAAAATAGAACAAGCATATTATCCGTTGGCACCCAACATATCGTTTCTTTTAAAGTTATAACTTTTCAGCGACATTTAAGCGATAATTAACATGATTAAAACGCATAACGTACTATTATTATCCATTAGTTGCTTCAGCATGTTAGGTGTCAATAAACATACGGTCTACGATGTTCCAATGATGTCAGACTGGCTCAAACATTGGAGACGTGTTCTGAGAAAACTGGACATAATGCATGTGCGTAAAGTGTCGTCCCAGAACAGCCTGTGCAGTCCGCACAGGCTCGTCAGGAACGACACTTTCCGATTTTATGACATTTTTCGTTTAAATTAAGTCTCTTCTTAGCAATAATCCATTTAAGCGGAAAGTGTCGTCCCTGATAAGCCTGTGCGGACTGCACAGGCTAATCTGGGACGACACTTTACGCACATGCATAATGCCCAGTTTTCTCAGAACGCGACTCATTGAAACTTGAAACATGCCCTTGACCTTGAGTCGAATGGCTCATGATTTCTGCACATTGTCCTAACCCATTTATGCCTAGTGGACTCTCCCATCCTTCTAAATTGGATCAATTTATTTCCAAAATTAGGGATGTCTAGTATATTTATTTCTATATTTAGAATATTTCATACTGAAATTCCTTTAAGCAAACAGTGTAGATCCTGATAAGACGCCGCATCACGCGGCGTCTCATCTGGGTCTACGCTGTTTTCCAATGCCTTTTTTCTAGACGCTAGGCATAAATGGGTTAAAATTCTTACATGTTAGGAAAGTTTCATGCAAATTTGTGAAAAAAGTAAAGGAAATACGGATCGGAAACGAAAGTGTTAAGAACAGACTGGCGGTGTGAAATGCTGACGGAGCGACGAAGGTCATTACTATAAAACTACACCCGCTTGGCAGCTTGGAATAAACATGTATGCATGATCTGTTGGCATACAATTCAAACAATTTCTCAAAGGTGCGGAGACATTTGAATGTGTCGGTGATCACAATAAAACGCTGCATGCGGGTATTATTATCACATTAACAACCTACAAATACGAGGATGAAAGTAAAATGCGGCAAATAAATAACATACAAAACTAATGCGCACTTTATGTTTGAAACATTCGCTTGTTATCTACATCTAGCGAGTGTTTTATTACTATAAGTAACATATTAAAACGCAATATTATCACAATGTTCAACATTGCACCGTAGTTCAAACGAGTGAAATAGTTCAACTTAGGGCTATGCTTAATTGGTTACACTCGATTCACGAACAGTATATCAATAATACATTACATCAATGAAACTCCATAAACTATATCAGGAGAGAAATTCTTGTTTTTTTCCTTACATATTTATTTAAGCTCGATTGCATGAAAAGCTTAAGGCTTATTTGAAACGCCCTCGGGTCCTTTTCCTGGGACTAAAACCAGTGCTTAGTGACTATGGGGGGAATCTAAATAACGCTCCGCAGTGGGGATCGAACCCGTTACCTCCCAATAGCTAAGCGGACACCATATCCGCTACACCACCGCGACTTGAAGTTGAATAACTGAACACCAACTATTTACATAATATGACTAAACCTGGTATCGCCGCCTTTGAACGCCTTTGGGATGTGACGGTTAGCGGCTAGCCGATCCTCATATTTACCCCAGCATTAAACAAGATCGAACTAAGCGACTTACATAATTATAACACAATTGTACCTAGGCAGACAGAAAAATGAACACATGAATACCAAAACGTGACGCGCGAATCAATATAACGCATCTTAGTGTTTAAGTACAAGACGCTACATAGTAAAGGCGGCTGCATTGCACACAAAGACATCAGCGCGTTGGTTTATTTATCAACAACAAAAATTATGAGAAAGAAATCTTCAACGCGTCTTAAATGTCTGATTGTGTACACCTTTCACCATAAGTAAGGGCTGTAACGATTCGGTTCGATGCATCGAAAAACCGGTTCAACGCCGCCGATTCGATTTCGATACCAATACGGCCAATTTCGATTCGATTCACTGCAATCCCGATTGATCCGCATTTTAAACCTTACTTTCCAAATTCGTCGTCTAAACTTCATTGCCATACGTATTTGTAATACGTCTTGTGATTGGTCAATAGCCAATATGGCATCCAATGAATGAATGAATAACATGCTGAGCATAACAAATGCAGATAAACGGCTTCTTCAACCACGCTGAAAGACGCACCGTCAAATTTAAAATCAAAAGTATGGGAACATTTCGGATTTCGCGAATGTTCTGATGCAAAGGCAACTTCCAAAATGTGTTTTGTTGACGCAAGTTACCCTAATCTGGAAGCACTACAAATTTGAGGCAATATTTAAAGAGAAAACACTCGCTTGATATTTCAGATGGGATTTGTATCACCTACATTTTGATAACAGAAAGTTACTGTTACTAAATTATACCCATGTGATGTTTTGATCTCATCTTTTTCCTCAATACATATGGTTTGCTTACCAAATTGTTTGCATTCTGTTAAGAAGTCAACTGGAAATTGTTTATATACTTACATGGGTTTTTTCTGTTGAACACATGTGATTCATTGTGCAGTTTATGTTATTTAAGAATAACTCAACAGGAGGTTTTGTTCAATAAATTTGTTACTTACAAAACAATGTTGCGTTTTTAATTTAATTTCAAAAATTAAACACTTAAAATGTAGAACATAATAAGTAAATAACATTACCAAACACACATGTATTAATTCATGCCCTGGACAAACCAAACATGAAATAGTTTGCAAAATAAACAGCAAATAATGGTCGAATTTGACCATTTGGTATCGAAATCGAATCGAATGATGGGTGAATCGTTACAGCTCTACACCACATATCCTTTCGTTTATATATGCAACATATTAACATTTGTATACGTACAGAAGATACGTAGGTTTAGTTGTGGCAATCAAATATTCTAAATTTTGAGAATGGTTAACAATGATAACGAACCACATATATCATACTTAATATTCTTAATATAAAAATTATAAAAACTAGACCTTTGTCACAGACGTGACGTATACCCCCACGTGCCGCATTGACACCGACTATTTTGCATGCTGTCTTCACAAAACAAGAGAACCTAATTTATGGCGATTTTTAAGAATTATTATGCCATCATCACTTATGGCCATTTTTGACCTCTGAACTCAAAGTGTGACCTCGGAAATATCGACATAATGCTTTCGTGTGACACACCGTCTAATGATGGTGAACAAATGATTTTAAAATCTCATAATGAACGACATAGTTATGGCCCGGACAAACTCATTTATGGCAATTTTTTACCTTTGAACTCAAAGTGAAACCTTAACATTGGAGATATCGACGAAATTATTTCGCGCGACACACCGTCCAATGATGATAACCAGAGTTGGCACCAATCGACCGCCCCCGGTTTTAACAGGTGGTTTTTACCGTTTAAAACCGCCCCGGTCAATACTCCCGAAGTGGTCATTACTGGTCGATTGAACTTAACCCCTAATTATGATTAATATTCCATGTCTAATTAAACAATATAGATAATATAAATTAAACAGGCATGTTGCCAATTATGTCTTAAGCTATTAATACCCACTATTTTATACCTGTTCATGCAATTTGTAGGCCAATCTCTCAAAATTTTGCAAATTAGTTGGTCAATTTGATTTTTCTGGTCGATTGAGCTTTGTTTTCAATTCTAATGAATTATGAATACTGAGATAATTCTGTGCTTGATTCAACAAGAACGTGTCAATTACTGTGTATGAGTTGTTCCTCATGCCCCACTCTCCCCACAGTCTTCTCACCTACCGGTATACAGGTGGGGGCACCCAAAACTGATTATAGGGCCTTAAATGGCACCTCTTTGACACGACCCTTACTTGTCATGTATGGATTTCTTTAAATACTTTAAACAAAATAGTGAACAAATCTTTTATTTTCGATTGATATAAAAATAAACAAGAGATGTGTTTGTCAGAAACACAAAGCCCCCTTATGCGCCGCTATTTTTTTTTACCTTTGACCTTGAAAGATGACCTTGACCTTTCACCACTCAAAATGTGCAGCTCCATGAGATACACATGCATGCCAAATATCAAGTTGTTATGTTCAATATTTCAAAAGTTATTGCAAAACTTTACTATATTAAAGTTTTTAATTTTTGACCTTTGACCTTGAAGGATGACCTTGACCTTTCACCACTCAAAATGTGCAGCTCCATGAGATACACATGCATGCCAAATATCAAGTTATTAGTGTTCAATATTTCAAACGTTATTGCAAAACTTTACTGTAAGGTTAAAGTTTTGGGACAGAATGACAGACAGAATGACAGGCCAAAAACAATATACCCCCGATCATTCGATCCGGGGGCATAAACACATAATAAGAAATGATTATTAAAAGAAAAAAAAACAATTGAAAAGAAGAGTCTAGAGAAGACCCACCATTGGAAAACATTATTTCTTGTCAAAATCAAGAACTTTGATTGCTTATTCATTTGAATACCAATAGAACTTTTTTAATATGAATCGGAAAAAACTCTCTTAATACAGAAAGGAGACACGTTAGAAGTAACTATTAAATTAATAGCAAGTAATCCCCTTTTGTGTGAGTGATATGCAATAGCCTAAAGGCAGATTTGCTTCATTGTCAATATCAGAGACATAACACTGCATGCATTATTACCAATTAAGGCTTAGGGGCCAGATTTATGACCCTAGAAAACACAAGAGTTCTGTTTGTCAATCTGCTTATCAAATAGATATATCAATAGATAAGTGAAATACTATGGTAACTACAATAGTAATAATAATTTAGTAACAGATGTGATACACTGTAGGGCTGTAACGATACATTCGGAATACTCGAATACGGCTGTGGACGAATCGTAGTCATTATTCGCCACCTCCCGAACCGAATATTTGATGAATACAAACAACGTAGTTTCGAGTTTGAATGTTTAATCATCTCATCTTACCATACAAATGAAGGTTCATACAATAAACCCCTATATTTAAATGTTCTTCTACTTGTTCCGGCGTTTTTCATCATGTTCATCCCACCCACTATGTTAAACAGTGAGATTATCAACAAAAATCGCGGGCACTGGTTGAATATTTGAGTTATGGTCAGTATTTATGGAGTAATGAAAACTATTTCTTGTTCAATACTTTTTCTATTATCACACTGTTTTTATTCAATATATCAAATGAGCATATGTCAGACAGGTTACATTGAAATATCATCTACATCACCTATCTGGCATATGCTCATTAAAAATGTGAATGGGTACTTTCACTAATGTGTCAACTGTTGACTCTTAATTGTTCTACTCAAGGATTTTATTGGTACTAGTCATGTTTTCAAACCTGTCTTCAAAGATTAAGCACTTCTTGTCAGTGTTTTGTGATTTCAAAGAGTTATATTTCATATTTTCAGTATGCAATGATACTCAATTAATCAAATTGCCAAAAAATGTTCTGTCAAGTTGTCAGTATTACATTTGTTAATTCAAATTCATATTCGCGAATAAATATTCGTATTCGCCACCCGGTATTCGTGATACGTATCGTATTCGTCACCTAGTGTATTCGTAACAGCCATAATACACTGAGATAAAGATATTGCCTTCGTCCTTATCAAGGCTTATGTATTTGCGGCCCTTTCCATAAATAATAAAGAAGTATTTTTTAACAGCTTTTAAGATTTTTTTACAATAAATAACTCCAAAAAATGTTTATCAATTACATAATAATTATTGATTTAATATAAAATAGCTCCTTTGTGATGTTTAAATGCTTCAACTTCCAATCGACCAGTTTTGACCAGTATTGACCGGTTTTAACCGGGTATTGAATGCCGACCCGGTCAATACTCAATTGACCGGTCAATATGCCAACCCTGTGATGAACAAATGTGCCGAATGATTTGAAAATCTCACAATGAACGATATAGTTATGGCCCTGACAAGCTCATTTATGGCCATTTTGACCGTTGAATTCAAAGTATGACCTTGACCATGGAGATATCGACGTAATTCTTTCGCGAAACACACTGTCCAGTGATGATGAACAAATGTGCCAAAGTATTTTATAATCTCACAATGAACGACATAGATATGGCCCGGACAAGCTCATTTAAGGCCTCTTTTTACCTTTGAACTCAATGTGTGACGTTGACCTTTGAGATATCGACGTAATTCTTTCGCGCGACACACCGTCCAATGATGGTGAACAAATGTGCCAAATGATTTTAAAATATCACAACGAACGACATAGTTATGGTTATAGTTAATACAGCAACTATTGCTGTTTGTAAAAATATGTATGTATACAGATTCACCGATCTGGGAAAACTGGGCTAAAGACATTTACGTAAAGTGTCGGCCCAGATTAGCCTGTGCAGTCGACTGAGGCTTATCAGATATATCACTTTACGCTTTTATGGTATTCGTTTACAGGAAGTCTTTTTGGTGAATATGTAGTTTAAGCGGAGTGTCATCCCAGAATATCGTTCCAGAATAGCCTGTTCGGAGTGCACAGGCTAACATTTGACGACACTTTTTGCACACGTATTAGCCTAGTTTTCCCAGATAAAGGCTTAATCGAATTTTCAGGATATTTCAGCATTCGACTATTCTTCCGCTTTGAAAGTAAAATCATGGCATTTTAATTATACAGCGGCAGCCGAATACAGGATCCATCCCGCGGACAATTTCTTTAAAATTCATTTTTCGTCAAAAATGATACTTACCACTAGACTGTTTAGATCCTCTTTAAGTTTCACAATGTGAAAGTTCTTTCCGGTGTTAGGTTTCAATCTCTATTTTACTCTTATTAAAAGGCAATTACCCCAACTCCTGAGAACAATAAACAAACCTGGTATAATGAACATTTTCTGTCAGTGACCTTACATGTACATTATGAGACAGTTTTAATGGAAAATCTGTGGTAAACTTGAACATATTTCGTTACAAAACTGTAATTTACAAATTACTAAACGACTGATCGGTCATCAGCGAATGTCAGCGCCCTTAAAGTTCCATCATCAGGACACAGATAATGGCGTTGTGGCACGCAAACTTTAACAAGTACATTAACCCGTAGATGGGAACTTGAGGATTTATGTTCTAGAACGCGCACCCATGCTATGTTTTTCTGCGAGAAAAAATTTTCAAAGTTATTTTGCTTATACTTTTTTAACAAATATACCCATGCCCATAACTCAAAAGTTTCTCGTGGGGTTTGACTAGTGTCCTCCATTTTCTGCTAATAAACAATACCAGAGACTAAAATGAACGTTCAAGGAAATTGATTGAGTTGCAGAGTGGAAAACAAAAAGTGCGTACAGAATGAAGTACTAACACACTGACGGAGTGACGGACTCTTCGGAAAGAATATGCCAGCCTGAGTGGTGGGGGGATTAAAAGCGGCTCGAAATGAATTTTGTGCAACTCATCAATTGAGCCTTGTTCTGAGAAAACTGGTCTTAATGCATGTGAGTAAAGTGTCGTCCCAGATTAGCCTGTGCAGTCCGCCAGGCTAATCAGGGACGACACTTTCCGCTTGTTTGGTATTTTTCGTTTAAAGGAAGTCTCTTTTACATGAAAATCCAGTTACGGCGGAAAGTGTCGTCCCTGATTAGCCTGTGCGGACTGCACAGGATAATCTGGGACGACACTTTACGCACATGCATTAAACCCGGTTTTCTCAGAACGCAACTCATCAATTACATTCCCGCTCCTACTCACCTGCCCACTCCTTGAGCCCTCTCCGAGCCTAGCTGAGAAGTCAGCCACCATGTCGAGGCACGTGCGGTCGTTAAACACTATCCTCACCTCCCCGTTAGAGAGCGCGCTGAAGCGACCGTACCCCGCTATCTCGCACTCCTCTAAAATGTGCGTGGAGGAGGGCTCGCTGAGGACGACTTCTTCATGCTGGGAACAGAGTAATACCTGAGAATCAATCTGCGAAATCTTGGCTTTCAGGGCCCTCAGTTTATCAAATCTGCCGCCGAATTTCGGCGGCAGTCCCCCACCTGAAAAGTATACTTTTTTCCCCTTTTGGGGGGAAAAATTCCCCCTAAAAAAAAAAAAATTTTTTTTTTTTTTTTTTTAATAGAAAGATGTGTCTCATGATTATTATATCTCAATTCTATTTCAATTTAATCTTTTCAAACATACTAAATTATGAAAAATGCAACGAATATAGTGCAAACATGTACAAATGAAATAATGAGAGAGCAAGTAAAAAAATCCCCCAAAAAGGGAAACGCCGCGAAAATTCCCCCTCCTAAGGGCTGCGGACCCCTTCCCCCAAAGTAGTGTGAGAGCCCTGGCTTTATGCATGTGCGTAAAATGTCGTCCCAAAGTAGCCTGTGTAGTCCGCACAGGCTAACCAGGGACAACATTTTCCGCTGTTATATTATGTTTCGTGTAATCGAAGTCCCTTCTCACCAAAACCCAAGACTGCTGACTGCACTGGCTAATCTAGGAAAACACTACGCATTTGCATTAAGACCAGATTTCGCAGATTGATGCTCAGGTATTACATGCTGGGAACAAAGTGATATAAGAGCATCGTTCTGGGAAATCGGTGCGTAAAGTGTCGTCCTAAATTAGCCTTTGCAGTCCGCACAGGCTTATCAGGGACAACATTTTCCGCTTTTACTGGATTTTTGATACAAAAAGATTTTTTTCAACGAAAAACAATATATCAGCGGAAAGTTTCGTCCCTGATAAGCATGTTAAGACTACACCGGCTAATTTGGAACAAAGTTTCACGCACATGCATTAAGCCCAGTTCAAGCGTCTGTACCCCGAAATATTGCATTCCTCTAAATTGTGCTTGCAAAGGGCGACATCTTCATGCTAGGGAAATAGAGAATAACCAGTTACTGTCTGGTCGTTTTGTAATGAGATAATAAAGATAATAGCGCTTTAAGGGACCGTCAACCGCGATTGACGAAAAAAGAAAATATTCAAAAATACCGTATATTTTTACAATTATTAGTTTGCATTGATTAAAATAACACGACTGTTATATTACATTACTTGAACAAAAGTTTTCATATTTTCAGTATATTAAGTAGCAAGGATATCAGTAAAAATGATGGATGCTCCCCAATGATGCTTTGTCTATATATGGGTTAATTGTGTGTAAAAAAGTGAGACCTTGAGAAAATCTAATATTAACCTTCGATGACCTTGACCTTGACCCCAGTGACCTCAAACGTCATCATAAGGAAGAGGTCCATGCAAGGTATCTATATGCCAAATATGAAAGAGATCGGTAAAGTATTGAAAGTGCTATGAGAAACTGTAACAAAAGTATAATATTAACCTTGGTGACCTTGACCACAGTGACCTCAAACCTCATCAAAAGGTAGAGGTCCATTCAAGGTACCCACATGCCAAATATGAAAGAGATTGGTAAAGTATTGAACTATGAGAAACTATAACACAAGTGTGACGGAAAAATCTATGATTAGCCTTGGTGACTTTGACCTTGATCCTAGTGACCTCAAACGTCATCAAAAGGTAGAGGTTCATGCAAGGTATCTACATGGGAAATATGAAAGAGATCGGTAAAGTATTGAAGGCGCTATGAGAAACTGTAACAAAAGTCTATTATTAGCAATGGTGACCTTTATCTTGACCCCAGTGACCTCAAACGTCATCAAAAGGTAGAGGACAATGCAAGGTATCTACATGCCAAATATTAGAGAGATCGGTAAAGTATTGAAGGTGCTATGAGAAACTGTAACAAACATCTATTATTAGCCTTGGTGACATTGACCTTGACCCCAGTGACCTCAAACGTCATCAAAAGGTAGAGGTCCATGCAAGGTATCTACATGACAAATATGAAAGAGATCGGTAGAGTATTGAAGGTGCTATGAGAAACTGTAACAAAAGCGTGAGCGTACGGAAGTGCGGAAGGACAAACTGGCAACTATATGCTCCCCATATATATATATAGGGAGCGGGAGCATATAGATGCCAGTTTGTCCTTCCGCACTTCCGTACGGTCACACGTTTGTTACAGTTTCTCATATATATATGGGGAGCATAATAAAGTTTACTGGGTACAGTTAACAGGTAACTACCAGTTAACTATAAATAACGTAGATTGATCATCATCGTCACGTGGTAAACCCAGGAATTAAAATTGTGCATGCGTAGTGAATTGTATATATTTTATATATAAAAAGATCAATGCACTTGCGTTATTTATAGCGTGTATAATGTTTTGTTACCTATTTGAGCAATATACTTTCACATCGCGAAATTTTATTACCGAATATACTGAAAATATTAACTTTTTTCAAGTAATGTAATATACCAGTCGTGATATTTTTATCAATATAAACTAATAATTGTAAAAAATACGGTATTATAGATCTTTTCTTTTTTCGTCAATCGCTGTTGACGGTCCCTTTAATATGTGTAAAATATGTTTTGGCTGTTTTTGCTGTTATTTGAGACTAAAATATATAACATGCTGGTACCAAATTATTTGTTTTGTTGAATGTGATTATTTTTACCAACAAGAGCTGTCAGAGGACAGCGCGCTCGACTATTCGAGTGCTTGACAGGATAACATCAGCCATCATGGGGAAATTGTTCATATTCAATAATTTATTAGACAATCTTTCAAAAATAAAAAAGGAAAAAAAAATTGGGGGTGGGGGGAGGTAGGGGGGGTGAGAGGGGGGTATAATGTGGGGTGAGGTAATTAATTAGATGATGTTTAAAAAAAAATGGAGGGGGTGGGGGGTAGGGGGGATGGGGTTGAGAGGGGGGTATCATGCGGGGTGTGGTAATTTTAAGGTGATGTTAAAAAAAAATTGGGGGGGGGGGGTTGGGGGGGAAGGGATTCTGGGTAGGGGTGTGGGGTATTCTTTGGGTGGAATCCATTGTTGTATTCGGGTAAGTTTGTTTTGTCGAAGTAATAATAAAATGTGATCATAAATAAAGAAGTTATGGCAATTAAAGCAAAATGTTCAATTATCTACGTGTAAAAAGGGTCATTATTATGTCAAAATGGTCTTGTTTATAGGTTGGGGCCATGATGGTTAACAAGTATGCAAAATATGAAAGCAATATGTCAAGGGACATTGAAAATAGTTGAGGAAGTACGCAAACTTTAACATTTGCTGCATATTCTAAGTAGAAAAGGGGCCATAATTATGACAAAATGCTTGATAGAGTTGTCTGCTCTTGTTTATAGGTTGGGGTCATGATGGTTAACAAGTATGCAAAATATGAAAGCAATATGTAAAGGGACATTGAAAATAGTTGAGGCAGTACGCAAACTTTAACATTTGCTGCATATTCTAAGTGGAAAGGGGGCCATAATTATGACAAAATGCTTGATAGAGTTGTCTGCTATTGTTTATAGGTTGGGGTCATGTTGGTTAACCAGTATGCAAAATATGAAAGCAATATGTCAAGGGACAAAGACAATATTTGGGGTAGTACGAAAACTTTAACATTTGCATGCTAACGCAGACACTAACGCTAACGCAGACGCTCACGCCGGGGTGAGTAGGATAGATCCACTATTTATATTTCATATATAATATTCGAGCTAAAAATGATTACCGTACTGTATAGTTGATTCATAGTAATATGACCTACCTCCAAACATAGACTGATATAACAACTTTATGTTGACGTGATATAAAAATATATAAGACGCAGATTTCCATGTAGTGGTATGAAAACGTGATATGTGATCTTATTTTATACAAAAATGTGTCACTTACACTGATACTAAAACACATGTTTTGACTAATACTACAGTGGGCATAAGGAATAAGTACCTTAAATAAGAATAAACTTGTCATAGAAAAACAATCATGTTTTAAGAATTACTTCCGCATACAGGTCATTTAACTGTTAAAGTTTGAGCAAAATGCCCCATGCCGATTATGAGGGGTTCTTCCATAGCGGAAAACAAACCCTCCATAATTCAGCCTAACATTTTCGAGGCAGAAAAAAAAGATCATCAACAACTAAAGGTACGGAATACCGTTAGTGCCATCGTGGTTACATATTAAAATCCAGAGAGCGACAATGCGATAGTGCGATGGCCACAATGTGATAGTACGATGATGACAACCCAATAGTACTATGGCGACAATGCCATAGTACGATGGCGACAGTGCGACAATACGATGGCGACAGTGCGATAGTACGATGGCGACAATGCGATAATACGATGACGAAAGTGCAACAATACGATGGCGACAAAGCGATAGTACGATGGCAACAATGCGATAGTGGGATAATACGATGAAAACAGTGCGACAGATGGCGACAGTGTGATTGCATGATGGCGATAATGCGATGACGACAGTACGACAACGCGATAATACGATGGCGACAATGCCATAGTACGATGGCGACAATGCGATGATACGATGGCGACAGTACGATATGACTATCGCATTGTCACCATCATACTATCGCGTTGTCGCCATCGTATTATCGCATTGTCGCCATCATACTGGTTCATTGTCGCCATCGTACTATCGCATTGTCTGTGAAAACACAAACGCTGACGAATACATTGTATATACAAATACAAACATACAGATGGACAACTGCAATCTTGAATGCACATCTGGGAGTGCATTAAATTTACCCATTCACAATAAAATATCAAACCGTGGCAAACGACTCTGCCCTTTTCCACCTTGTTGAACACATCTACAACTCGCAGTATAAAAATAATGTTTTGCAAAAATAATCATTACCACGTGTTTGATGATGTTTGAATATTTGTAGTCAATTTTACCTTTTGTTTATTTCATGACGTCTTTTGATTTGTTTTGTGGTTTCCATAAATTTCCCTCTTTTTACAAAAGCCATTAAAGTACATAACTTGATAAGGTATTATAGCACACGAGGAATATGTAAATGTTGAATGCAAACTCATTGATTTGTGGTTTAGGTTTTCTATGATTTGCCAACTTAACTTATCCTTAATTTAACATTACCTAGTAATCTCAATACAAAAATCAACATACTGAAGGCACTGAAGTTGCTAATTGTTGCACAAGGCAAAAATCATTACTTACAACAGACAGAAGCAACGTAAAAATAAAATGAAACAATTAAGATTCAAAAAGTTTTGCCTAGATTATGTCTAAATAAAATTCCTTTCAATTCAGAATCACAAATGTAAAATAATGCCATATTCATGAATGGCTTCGCAATTACGAGATCATAGAAATGCATACTGAAACTATACTGCTCATAAAAGTGCACCAACAACAAAATAAAAAATTTGTGCAAAGCTGCTTTCTAAACTTTACACTGTAATGAGTTGTCAATTAGTTGCTGTTAAAAGATGAAGCCAAAAAAAAATCTGTAAAATTTCGTTTACTAGCCAGGGCTTTTTTCTTTCTTTAGCAAGGACCTTATAAAGGCCGCTTCCCTTCAGGCAATTTCTTAAAAATTATGCAATTTTCCCCAAATTTCAAGCTTACTTTGGAAAATGTCTTCCCCTTTTCCAGTTGTGTGGATAAATTTCTCCACAAAATGAAAGGCCAGTCCCTTTTCCCAAATAAAGAAAAAAAAGCACAGCAAGTACACCATACTACACATGTAGATATTTAATTAATTTTGTAAAAATACTGACAGAGCAAATACTTTTGCAGATGTTCTTTAAAGCATGATATATTCTACTAGCTAAATATCAGCAACACATATTGTACCAACTTGAATAGTGACTTATACATATATAACTTAAATAGTGACTTATACATATATAACTTAAATAGTGACTTATACATATATGACTTAAATAGTGACTTATACATATATAACTTAAATAGTGACTTATAACTTAAATAGTGACTTATACATATATAACTTAAATAGTGACTTATACATATATAACTTAAATAGTGACTTATACATATATAACTTGAATAGTGACTCATATATGTATTAGCAACACAACCCAGATAAATCTGAATGTTATGCAAATGTTCAGCAATTTTTAATTACCAGCAAAATTGAATTTCTGTGATTTAAGTGGATTTTTTACCATTGTTGTGCAACTGTACCTTATTTATTCACACAGCCCATCATGTAATCGTATATAATTGGGCTATCCTCTGTGAAAAAGGGGTTTAATGCATGTGTGTAAAGTGTCGCCCAAGATTAGCCTGTGCAGACCGCACAGGCTAATCAGGGACAGCACATTCCGCCTAAACTAGATTTTTTGCTAAAATGAGACTTCCTTTAAACAGAAAATATCATAAAAGCAGACAGTGTCGTCCCTGATTAGCCTGTGCGGACTGCACAGGCTAATCTGGGACAACACTTTACACATATGCATTAAACCCCATTTTTACAGAGCAACACTCAATTGTATTTAAACAAAAATTCTAACTAAATATTTCATTCTTATTTGAAAGACTTATTTTGGATATGAAGGAAACCAAAATTACTTTAGCCCAAAAAAGTTTACATTTAGATATATTAACGTCTTATGTACCTTCCAACAACATAGTCCAAGTGACGCAGGCATGTTGTCCTCTTGTCTCACATGTGCAAGGAACCTGTTGGCACGCTGGATCAGGGACCCCACGCAGTACTTGCTGCCCGCAGAGGTCACAGGGGGCGCTTTAAGAGAGTAGGTGCGTTCTTCCAACTGAAAATGAATGTGGTGGCAATTTATGGATAGTGACAGGCCATACACATTCTTACATAAGGGTGTGATTTAAGAAACAACCTGAGTGGAAGGAAAATTCCCTAACCCTCAACCATTTAAGTATCGAATGAAACTTTTCAGTTGCATAAACATCCAGGGAAAGTAAATAACTATTGGTAACATTATTTTGACACTTAAAGGGATCAAACAAGCTAAAAGGAGAAAAAATCACATCCTGGTTACAAGGAAGTTTTGTTTGTTCATGGCTGTTGCATTTATTTTTGCAATATGTTAACAGTATGTCAGTCAAACTAAATAGGTCCCTAAACCTGCTCACACTTTTTGAGGACAGGCCTATCAGAATAAAGCAGGTAACAAGTACCAAGTGCACTTCTTGATACAGAGGAAGAGTCATAGAATAATTTCACACTAACAAACCAACAGTTATTTCTATGAGTTTTGGAAGAATAGGGGACCGTTTCAATAAACATCGTAGTATACATTTACGATACGATACATTTTTCAAAGATTTATTGCTAAAGTCCATATCATTTGATTAAAAATTTCAGTACTTAATTAATTACATCGGCATCTCAAGCGCCGTATATAATTGATGAGCATGGCAAGCTAGTTTGTCTACTTATTAAGATTACAAAATTCTCTCGTAAGTTAAAATTGTTGTACGATCGTTTATGAAACGCTGCCCTGGTCAATAATTCTCGTGATATACTGACCTTGTTTCCATGCGCTATGATATGTTGGAAGAACTGGCCAGTAATGCCCTGCGATACAAGCACACTCCCATCCCCGGGGTACACTTCCACAATCTTGGTTGTTTGTAGCCTCACAATCCTGGTATAGAAATAAAAGGTGATATTAAAGGGATCTTTTCACGCTTTGGTAAATTGACAAAATTGAAAAAAGTTTTTCATATTCGCGAATTTTCGTTTTAGTTATCATATTTGTGAGGAAACAGTAATACTGAACATTTACAATGCTCTAATATAGCCAGTATACGCATCTTTTGACGATTTTAAAACCTAAAAATTATAAAGCGTTGCAACCCGAAACGATTGAATACTTTGGAGAGTTCTGTTTTTGTCGTTAAATTTTGTGAAACTACGAAGATTGCTTATATAAGGTATAAAATACGTCGGGAATGTGTAGACGGCGGAATAGCTCAGTAGGCTAAAGCGTTTTTACTTCAGGACTCTGGCAGGACTCCAGGGGTCTCTGGTTCGAAACCTGCTCCGGGCAATGTTCTTTTCCTTTTTTAAATTTTATTCTTGATTTTTTAATGGAGCTTTTAAAAGGCCCCTTTAAAAAAGTCAAATTTTTCAGTAACAGTTTAGACAGGCACATAAATAAACATACTTAAAGTAGCCATCTATAAAGCTGTCAGTAGAAGGGTTCAACAAAAATGTCTGCTTAGAACAAATGATCAGCAAGTCTGGGCAAAAAATGTGACTAGAAGACTGTTAACAAAGTTTCAAAGGAAAACAACCATGCCGCCTTGTGGCTGTGTTTTTCAACTGACCCGTAACATTTTTTATCTCAGTTTATATATCATTTAAATAAAAAAAAATGTAGAATTTTTTATGAAGATTGGGAAATAAACGTGACCTCTAGGATGTTCAAAATGTTATACTGTAGCCATATAAGGAAAGCTGCCCTAGTCCCTGGCTGCAATATTTTTCAACAGACTAGAACCATTTTAAAAGTTGGCATATATCATCAGAACAAAAGTTTTGAGCAACTTTCGTGATCAACGGGTAAAAAATTTGACTTTAAGACTGTTCACAAGATTTCAAGAGTCAGATAAGAAAACTGACCCACCCTATGGTGGCGATGTTTTCCAATGGACCGGAGCATTTTTCAAACTCAGCAAAGATATAATTTGGACAAACATTCTGAAAAATGTACAAGAAGATTCGGCAATAACTGTGACCTCTAGAAAAACCGCACCACTCTCTAGCAGCAATGTTTTTCAAACAAACAGACTCATGTTTGTGACCCAGTTTGAACTCTGCCAAGATATTATAGAGGCAAATGATGTTACCAAGTTTGATCTCTGCCAAGATATTATAGAGGCCAATGATGTTACCAAGTTTGAACTCTGCCAAGATATTATTGAGGCCAATGATGTTACCAAGTTTGAACTCTGCCAAGATATTATTGAGGCCAATGATGTTACAAAGTTTGAACTCTGCCAAGATATTATTGAGGCCAATGATGTTACCAAGTTTGAACTCTGCCAAGATATTATTGAGGCTAATGATGTTACCAAGTTTGAACTCTGCCAAGATATTATTGAGGCTAATGATGTAACCAAGTTTGAACTCTGCCAAGATATTATTGAGGCTAATGATGTTACCAAGTTTGAACTCTGCCAAGATATTATTGAGGCTAATGATGTTACCAAGTTTGAACTCTGCCAAGATATTATTGAGGCCAATGATGTTACCAAGTTTGAACTCTGCCAAGATATTATTGAGGCCAATGATGTTACCAAGTTTGAACTCTGCCAAGATATTATTGAGGCCAATGATGTTACCAAGTTTCATGAAGATTGGGCAATTAATGTTACCACTTGAGTGTTCACAAGGTAAATGTTGAGGACAAACAACAGGCGAGAAATGATAAACTACAAATGAGTAGAGTTATTAGAAAACTGGGCATAATGTATGTGCGTAAAGTGTCGTCCCAGATTAGCCTGTGCAGTCCGCACAGTCTCATCAGGGACGACACTTTCCGCATTAATTGGATTTTTGCTAAGAAGATGTTTTATTTAAATGAAAAATGTCATAAAAGCAGAAATTGTCTTCCCTGATTAGCCTGTGTGGACTACACAGGCTAATCTGGGACGACACTTTATGCACATGCATTATGCCCAGTTTTCTCAGAACACTACTCAAATGGGAGACAAAAGGTGATCCCAAAAGCTCGCCATAAATATGTTGTGCAGTGCCTTGTTAGCAAAAACAGAAATAAAATGGACAAAGCTCTGATGATTGTGAAATAAATACATTTAAGCATGTTACTGAAGTAAACAACTTATGATATTAAGGCTATATCATTTTATATAACCATAAGGGAATTTAACAAAAAGTGCAGTTACATCATTCCACAAAATTACTTCAACACTAATACTGCACAATTTTAAAGGACAACTCTGTGTAGAATTCCCACAATTGTATGAAACACAATCAAAGGGAGACTACCATGTATGTGTTTAAAGTAAACTAATCAACACTTACATGCACAAAATTTAGGGAATATTATTAGGTTAGGTTATTAGGTTATTTAATAGCATTTTGTACAATACAGCTATACATGCATATTTGTCCGAGATCAAAGCTGACAATCTAAATTTTGAGGGGAGATTGGCGTGCCAAATGTGTGTATGCACGCTGTGTACAAATATATAAAAGTACTGTACACAATGCTGTAAAATTATATTTTTATTACATCTATTTCATGCTATGCGTAACATTTAATTGCATTAGCCAAGTCAACTATTTATTACAAGGTCAGGTCCACTCATTTATTAACATTGAGTGACGTTACATGTAGCTGCAAACACAGTGTTTCTTGAGAAATAAGCCCTGTGAGAATACTTATTTATGAAGAAAGTTGTTTCTAAATTATTTCAATCATATTTATTTTTAAGCCATATTTTGGTAGCTCTGCAATTAGTCTGGTTTCTACTCTTTGTGCAGGATACATCCTAAATTGACTCAGGAATGATCCGAAATGAATTTTCAAACCTGGGCGGTTCACATACAGAATATATCAGACGCATGTTCATCCTATATGGTGAAATATTGGAAAGCCATGTGGTTCAAATTGCAACATCTGATTGGATGACATAAAAAGGTTCATAACCCTTTGCATGCTGGGAAATTTGTCGTCTGCTAAAATGTCGTCTGCTGAATTTCTAAACTTAGCTATTTCTTTAAAAAAATATCAAAGAATACTATCAGAATAGCGAACAGTTTGGATCCTGATGAGATGCCACATTTTGTGGCGTCTCATCTGGATCCAAACTGTTTGCAAAGGCCTTCAAAAATTCAGTTCCAGCACTGAAAGAGATAATAATACTCTGAAGTGCATGAATGATATACTTGCATAGATTGCGTTTATATAAACACAATGTTTAATGAAACTACACTGTTGTTTTAAAAATCATCAAAAGCACCTCATATGAAAGGCACATCACTAAATTATTTGACATTACTTAAGGAGACACTACCCAGTACTTCAAATTAAGTCTTTAAAGACAACACCAACCTGCAAATGACGCCATCAATGAGGATCACTTTGAGACGTCCCTGGGACAGAGTTGAAGGGTCTTCAGCAGGATTTTTGCCATCATCGTACACATTTTTCCCGAAGACCTTGTGCAAATGTTGCCCGGGGCAGGAAAGTGGCAAGGGATCTGGGACCAAAGACATGCAGCACTCCTTGCGATTGATCTTTCGAAGGGATGTCGGGTCAAACTGCTTATTCAAGAGACTGCCATTTTTATCTGAAAATATCAAATAAATGTACAAGACTTACTTTGACATTCGCCAAATTAGCAATTGGCTACTAATAATTGATTTTTTGTCTTCTTGAAACGCCATAAAACAGACAAAATGAGAATTTCTAAAACTCTAAGTTCTACAGTTATTATGGCTTCAGAAAAATTTGAGTTAGGGGAGGGTTGCCCTGATTTATTAAATGATATATGTTGTAGTTAACACCATGTACTTATATGTTCTATAGTATCGATGTTCTCTGCTTGCACTGGCCCCCATGCAATACCCTAATCATTTAACCATGATTTTCAACATTTTTAAAACCATGTAAAATGAAAATTAAAGACAGTACCATACACAATTATACATACCTGGTAAAACTTTCTGAACACCCTTTTCTGCCAGATCTTTTGCCATTTTGACTGTGTTTCTCAAATACGCTGGGCACTTGTCACACGAAACGTGTCGTGTCAGCCAAGTGTAGCGATGTCTCGTCTTTGAACTACAGTCCACCGTCTTTTGGTTCAATCCTGTCTCCGCCCCCATTTCCTTCAACCCTGTCATCAGAGCCCGTTCAAAGCAAACATTATCCTGAAGTGACATGCCTGCATGTTTACGTTGATCCTCAACCCAACATGGAACTGATATGGGATCATGTTTCTGAGGTAAAGCAGCCGACTCTGTGCTACGGTTCTCAATTTTGTTTTCATGACTCGTTTTGATGCCAGCCTTTAGAGGTTTCATGCCAAACTGCTCACACAGAAAACTTCCCTCATAGTTATCCCCACTAGCCCTTTGTTCTAGGCCCTCCGTCGGAGTAGAAAATGGCCTGAACTTCGCATTATCATCGGTTGAGGCGTTATACAGCGTAAACGGACTACCACTTCCAGCACTCAGGGACTGTGGACTGTCTGCGCAACTTGCTTGAGTTATCGGTGAAAGATTTAACCCCTCACCAATTTGAATATTCTGCTCCACAATATCTGGTGTGAGAGATCTATGCTTAGGATTTATATCAATGTAACGTCCTTCAATCTCTGTTTTCTCAGCTTTTACAACACAGTTTTTCACATGTGTATGACCTTCTAGTTCATTTATCTTTCCAGTATTTAACTCATCGACCTTCTTACGCGCTCCAATTCCTTTTCCAACTTTCTTTTTATCGTCACTGAGGTGGGACAGGTAACCGATGGTGAAATCTTGTCTATGAGGGGAGAGTACTAAACTTGCGAATTCGTCCTTTGACGTTATCGCCACACTACCATCTTGGCAAACCTCTGTGCATTCTTCTGTCACTTCTTTAGGCCAGGCTATCTCACGAATGTTTGCGTACAGGTCCTGTGTTCATAGGAAATATGATTTAGTAAGTCTTAACATCTTAATTTGCATAATGCATGCAACAGGATTGGAACACAAGTTTTATAACATTATAAGGTTTCTCTTGAAATAAAGTACTGTTTACAAATTAAGATAATCCATCAATTTCCTTGCTTCACTCTGATGTGACGTCATTACTTTAAGGTCATGACCTTACCCAGTTTAACCTTGTTTTTATACTTGGAAAAGCATTCAATCCATAGAACATTCTTAGTATCAGTGCATTTTCATTTTTTTATCCAAAGAAAATACAAATATTTGAAGGGTGGATAGACTGAAGGGCCAATAAGGGAAAATCAAAATGTCCTGCTCGGAGTGTGATCAGAGAGAAAACCTTGATTAACATATTCAATACCTGTTAATAAAAATCACAGACAGATGTTGGCCTTCAAAACAACTGGGCAACTTACCACAATTTGATCTTGTTCCAACAATTCCTGACACAGAAACGGGCGTTCTGCAAACCTGCAACACAATTTTGATTGCTAAAATTATTGAATAGTTACTCCTTTTTTCCTATTTATTTTATTTTGGAAGTCATAAGTACTTCACAATACTGGAATACAAATATCGAGATGAAGAAACATCACACTAACCAAATTGTGCGAAATCTGGGGCAATTAAAATGAAAGTCAAGCAAGGGAATATTTTAAATACCTATATCGGTAGTCACACAAGAAGCACATTTTCACATTAAAATTCGGGCAAGAGCTCTCAAAAGTTAGCCTCAAGACACAACGACGTATACAACGACGTAACACCCCATGTGCAATGTTAATCATTTGGTCAGTGTTTAAACAATCATTGGTGCATTAACTGATCCTTTTTCACCCTTAAATCAGTCAACTGGTTAAAAAAAAGTATGAAAAAAAAAAAAATCTACCCTCCTACATTTTTCTGGCCTTGTGCACTGAACCAAAACTATTTTTTTGTTGTTTACCTTTCAATAAATAAACTTAACATTTAAGTCAAACTATCAATAAGAAAAAACAATGTTTGAATAAAAGAACATGTAAAATGGAATATTTTATATGCATGTATATCATTCATGTCAGATGTCCTGATCTTGGCGGGACAGTCCTGATTTTGAGCTGTTTGTCCCGATGTGACACAATTTGTCCCGACATTCGTACAAAATGATGTTCTATATGGTCACAATAAAAATCACTATTCAAGCTCCGTCTGGCTTAAAATACCAATGCTAATCCCTTTATGGCCCCCTAAATAATAAACCATATCTACTAGTCGAGTGATCCAGTGTTGATTTTGACATTTTATCAGTGCTCTATCGGCAAATTATTGATATTATCGGCATTCACACCATGGTGTTTGTATAATAGGGTCGCTAATTGCTAGCGATAGATGCATCAAAGTGACGCAGACTGCTTTAGTATTTAATGGTCCAAATAAAGTCCAAATATTCTATTAAGCGGTATTCAGTGCATTTTACCAACTGAGACTATAAAACCTGTCAACACACCAGTTTTGTATATCAAACAAATTGAGCGCTGACCGATACAAATTGATGTTTCAAATAAATTTTCTTTCTTTTTTTGCCGATTTTCAAAAAATAATTTGTACCTATTGCATCAGTCTAAATTTAGAGTTAATTGATGGTTGGTTGAGTAAAAACAGTGCTCCATGCGGGCACATCGCGTTGATCGATAATGCATGCCTCTGTCCAAGATTGAAGTCAAATAGAGGCAAACCCTACATTTCACGTTATGGATTCATCCCCATAGTGCACATGTGTGTTTACTTCCAGAAAAGGTGAAGATCTGTGTTCATGAAATTTGTAAACACATTTACTGTCAATATTTGCCAGAAATTATGAGGTTTTGTAAGTAATATACATATTACTAACTACAGTAAAGGTGGCATGAGTGATCGTTTTAGGTGTCCCGCTTTTTTATCAAATGACCCGACATTTTTAATGGAATGTCCCAATTTGGACCTGAACATTTCTAGCATGTATGATGTATATAGAATATAATCAATTTCAAATATGCCACAGGGACATGAACTTGATGAAGGCAAGACCTGAAGTGCTCTTTTAAACTTTGCAGTTTTCTTATAAAAGCTCTTATGAAGACAGTTACAACCATCAACACTTTACTATAAAAGAAAGCTAACACATGTTGTCCGATTGTGCTCAAATCTCCCGATCTAGTGAAAAGTTTAAATGTCAAAGCTGTCAAAAAGCTGAAAAGGCCAAACTGGCGCAAGCGTCGCGAATATATATGACAACCTGATAAACCGCCTTACCAAAAGTATTCCTATACGAAGTTCAAATCCTTGTTATCCGATAATAACATTTAAATTATATGGCAATTCATTAATATACTTTGATGTGCCTATGGTGCTTATTTTTTTAGAAAAGGCACCGTGTCCTATGTAAACAAACAAGTTTAAAATTGTTCCCGAATATTGTTGAGCGTTTTCGGTCTTTTAGGTTACAAACAACTAAATGTATTTTTAAATAGACCATGCTTTTATATTTAATTATTACAAATCCCTACAAAAAACCAAATGTACACTAATACTCAATAATACTTCTTTCATCGGCTGTTCATTTTATTCCATTTTATTCATTTTTAATACAGAGAGTCTGAACGATATTTGGGTCTATAGGCAGACGGACAAACGGATAAAAAGAATAAGGCTTCATATGCATGTATCCAATACCAACGGCCTATCAATTAGTGTTTACTTCTTCAACCGGTATACATGTAGCGTATCGGCGATATATTTAAAATACAACGTATAAAGATGCTGTTGTTAAAGTTTTTTGTCGTAGATGTCTAATCCCTTTAAAACAAAATACTGACTTTATGGATCAATATATTAACATTAATTGTTATTTGTATGCCCCCGAAGGAGGGCATATAGTGATCGGACTGTCCGTCCGTCTGTCCGTCACACTTTGCGTTTTGGTTTCGAAAATTCTCATAACTTCTATGTCACTTCAGATAGCAATTTCATATTTGGCATGTGTGTATATATGGACATGACATTTCCATACGCACACAAATTTTGACCCCTGTGACCTAGCTTGACCTTGAACTTAGGGTCCGCGTTTAGGTTTCGAAATCTGCCTTTAGGTTTCGAAAAAAGCTCAAAACTTATATCGTAATATCGTAATATCGTAATGATTACTGTAGATTAAATTTCTGCAAACAAATATACATATTGCTTTTTCAAACTATTTATATAGCAAGGAGGTGCAGGCTATTCTTCCTAACAGTTGTGTAATTTCATATCCTATTGTGAACAACAGTGGTCATGAATATTGTTTTCTGTAATTATTAAATTTGTGTTTATCAGCCACTTCTGTCAATCGTAAACTAATTCAAGAATAATGTATTCCACGTTTTTAAACTCTGACTTTCTACAATAATGTACGCGGCTGTTTTTGTTAACTTTTTGTTATTGTTATTGGTCGTGTTAATTAAGATATGGTAATTGTATAAGTGTGTGTGTATAGGTGTGTGTGTGTGTGTGCGTGCGTGCGTGCGTGCGTGCGTGTGTGCGTGCGCGTGTGTGCGTGCGTGCGTGCGCGTGCGTGCGTTAGAGCGTGTGCATATGGGAAAATGTAATCAACAATACATTTATATTCTTAAATACTTTCTGTTAATAAATATTTGTCCCTTGAGACCATTTCAATATTGGAAGAGAAATTAATAATATAAGAAAAGTGATATAATACACTTGCTTTTTATGACACTTCTATTACACTGTTACATTACTCTCATGTCCGTCAAAGTCTACATGTTTGCATTATAATGAAGAAATGCATTATACATACCATAGTTGTTTGAAGGCCTCATTGAAAAAACATTGCCATTGTTAAACTGTTTGCATGACTTTGATCAAGCGTTTATAGGGGACATAAGTCATCCTATGGTGACAGCTCTTGTTTATATTAAATATAATTATCATTTTATTTTTATAATAAATGTAATTACCATAGACCATAATCATATTAGAATAGCAAATGGTTACCAAGAACAAAAGAAATTAGTACATTTTCTTACGCCTGTCTTTACCTACAGAAAGAAAATACATCGTAAGCAAATTCTTATTAACAAGAACAAAACCAGACATATATTCGATCGGTTGAGGTAAGAAACGTAAGAGTCGGGTTAGCAAAACACATATCTCCAGTTCCAAAAATGTCAGTCAGGGTGAAAGAATACTACGTAAACTGATCGCAGGTCACTGATTCAGCACCTTGAAATTTGACAAAAAAGGAAAAATCGATTAATACCAGTTTGCACTTTTGTGGAAAACTATCTTACGGATATTTCGAAGATAGCCAACCTATCGCGATCGATGTCACAGCCAGTCCCTATTATCAGTTATAAGCTGTGCGCAAACCGTACAGGTATGGTTCTTGTAATTATTTACATTTTGGATATTTATTTGTTGTTTGTATTATTTTACTAAGGGCGTTAATTTATATAAATAATTCATGTTGGTTGTATTTGGATTTTATTGTAATAATCAATAACATTATATTGTTAACTCTATAGGATTATTCGGTATGTAAAAATTACGTAGACTTTATAATAACTGGACCACAAACTGATATAATATAACATATATTAAAATATATGCTTGCTATTGTTAGTTACTGAAATCCTATGTTTCTGAAAATTACTGTAGAAGCATTTTATTAAAAATGCGTTATGACATACTATTATAAACTGTGCGTGTAAATTCACGTATATATATTATTTTAATATATTATAACATTTTCTTGTCTCGCTAACAGAAATAAAATTGGACTGTCTTGGCAAGATCGTTTGTTTTAAATTAATATATTCAAACCACCAGGCAAGGAATATATATATATATATATATATATATATATATATATATATATATATATATATATATATATATATATATATATATATATATATATATATATATATATATATTTAATAATTAATGCTAAACACAGAAATAGAAATATCATTATATGAATAACATTAAGCGTACGAAACAAACATCGAAATATCCTAAAATATCCAAAAGATCCCGAGTAAGAAATAAAAGTTAATCGGTAGTAAATATACCGGATTATACATGTAGATGCGTTTAATTGGACTGTAGCGGTGACATGTTTATGCGACGCACTGGGTATGTCTCCTTCGTGAGTCAGAGAGCAACTAAAAAGTTTTCCGCACTAACGTCCACCTGTTCCATTAACAATTGTGGATAAACTCTATAAAGCTTTTTGATAGCATTTCGATGGACAAAAAAAAACAACAACACACAAAACATACATTTCAATTGATTAAATTTCAACTAATCACGAATTACCCGGTATATAATTTCGATTTGACAACTTTGAATCCAGAATCATTAACAACGCATCGATTTATAACAGTTCATGTAAAACACATCATTACAATAGCATGGCCGAATGCAGAGGCGTATTTAGGTGGGGGCTAGGGGGCTAAAGCCCCCCCCCCCCAGCTGGCTGGCTAGATACGATTTTACAAAAAAATGAGCCCCTTACAGTTTTGATCCACTTGTGTATTTCTTGTCACATGCAATTAATTAAGCCATAAACAGCTGTCGATTTCTGTGATTAGCCCCCAAGCATGTGTACAGACGATCTAAGCTTCACCAGCTAAACTGCACGCTTCATTGACTGTAAGTGATAAACTGCGCTATTTGATTGGCTGCCGGAGATACATTGAACTAATTAAATTCATCGATACATCTAGCTATAGGTAAATGTTAACATTGGCTGCCGCATGGAACTTGTGAAAACCAATATTTCAATTTGTAGCAATTAAAGAGTTTAGACGAACGCAATGTAGTATCATCATTAATTTTTCGGTAAGTTTCTTTGATGAATTGAATTGGTATTAGCTCTTGAGAGTGACAATCCTTTTGAGTAACAAGTTATTGCCAGTGAAATTCAACAGCACATTTTAATAAATTGCATTTTTTTTATAAACTGCTTTGATGTTGATCCATAGTTTTTAAAATTAAAAAGGACTCAAAAATGAAGAATTACTTTGCTAGTATGAAACTAAATCATTTTCATAATGAAACGCCAACAGGCAAAATTTGAATCCATTTGGAACAAGAAACAAAAAACTAATGAACCAACTGAAAATGAGTCTGTTGCTGCTATCAGGTACTTTCCACAAAAAAAATTGATTGTGTTCAAATTGTACTTTTTAATTTCATGAAAAGAAAATGTATTGAATACTTTGAAGTCATTAATTATCTTCGAATACTTTATATATGTTCAGCTTATCAATGACTTTGCCTTATTTGACAGTTTTTGAACCACAAGACTCAACAAGGTATACATAATATGATTACAACCAAGTTTGATAAATATCCACCCATCCAACAGGGTGACCTAGTAGGATATCCAACAAGGTTAAACAGGAGGTCCACCCATCTAACACTGTTAAAAAATTTCTGGATAAAGATTATGTCACCCAACACTTTAATGGTTTGAGAGACATTTGATTTACCCCTGTGTGTCTGTCTGTGTGTCTGTCACACTTGATGTCTGAAATCAAGTTCTTGTTTGTTTTACATGCACCTTTATCATGCAAAATGCTGATTAGATAGTAGTATATTGCATCATTTTAAGGTGCCATTTAAAAAAAATCGACGATAGGGAGGAAACACCCCTCCCGTACCCTCCCCAGTTGAGCACCCCCTCTGATAAATTTCTGGATACGCCTCTGGAATGTATTTTATGGTAAGGTCGATGAGTATTTAAACCTGCCCATTTGAAAAAATGCCTATCCAGTTGTAATTGGAGAACAGAGAATAATGCCACACAGCGTATTTCTACCTGCATTGACAATAATAGCTGATCTTGTAATTTGACACTTTACACGTTAAGTATAAACTTGATTGGTAAAGTTGGAAGCGCGATTCCAGCCGATACAACGGAAATATTTAATTCAATATTTGTTTACATGTACAAATGTTACGATAGACAAATAAGGATAAAATAGCGGTGTGTTGCTCTCGTGTAAGACAAATGTTTATCAGCCAACTAACTATACCTAGTATAACATGGCGGAGAATTCAGATCAAGAAGAAAATCACTCTTGTGATGAGTACCGTTGTTTTGTTCTTCGTGTATTGGAAGTTTGGCACATTTAATGGTAAGTTTAAGGTTTTGTTTGCGCATATATACATGTCTGTATTATATGATCACAGCTAAATGTTTAATTCGCACACAACCTAAAATATCTACTCATGTCGTCGTATTTTGAAAGTTGATCCTTAACAAGCAGAGAATAAAAGTACAGTGTTCCATTGTCGCGGATTTAGATTTCAAATGTGGGCATACATGTGTTTCTTGACGGAAGAAAGTAACTGTTGTCGTGGATTTTGTACAGACTACTTCTCCGCGAAGTTCAACCACGTGAATGTATACAATGTATATCAACAACAATGTTGCTGATTTTATATCACGGTCGTAAATCAAATATGAATCGACATTATAGGCGTGAAAAACCAGGGTGTGTCAAAACACAGGTACCCTTAAACCGACATTATCATAGACCTTTGACTTAAAGTGATATTATGGGCATCTATCAGTTTATAGGTGTCTATCGCAACCGTTGTTTAGTTTTGGTGTTTTCACTTCATATACACTTATATTTGTAATGCAGTATCAACATATCAAAACAATATCTCGGAAAGTGAAAAATAATGCATTTAAATATCAACCGTACTTTCGTTTTGACAAATGACGACAGAAATAATTCGATTTACGATGTGAATCTAAAATTGGTTTTAGTGCAGATTCGTTCATACGACACAACGACACTATTTTGTTTTACGGATCTATGTCGGTGTTTAAAATTAAATAATAGCTTAAAGTGATATTATGGACATTTTTCACTGTTGAATTGATCTTAAAAGAATAAACAGGTCAAAAAAATTAGTTAAAATATGGTTACTGACCAATTATCTTCAACTCATCTTGCTTCCAGTTGTTTATAAATATATATATTATATTTGATATTTTACATGACTGGTGAGTCAAATAAGCCGAAATGATCCGTAAAACAAAATACCGAACATAACAAAATCTGCCTTAGGTAGTCGGAAATACCCGACCCCGCACTATTTGAAATAACATTTTGCATGTTTTTGTTCAGTAAAAGTATCATAACTTAGACATTAACGAAGTACTAGTTATACTTTACGAGAATTAAAATTAAGAACTTGGATTTGATTAACATGTTCTCATACCTTGGATTCGAGCCCGGGACCGCTGAGCACAAAAGCTAACGCTCTACCACTGCGCCGGGCACGATTCACGCTCTACCACTGCGCCGGGCACGCTTCACGCTCTACCACTGCGCCTGGCACGCTTCAAATTGCATATGGACAATATGAGCCTTATTTTGGTGCTCAGCCTTTTTCCGAAATTTCACGGAAAAGAGTTACAATTGTTATTTTATTTTACCGACTTTGAATTATGATTGTCCATAAATGAACCAATATTGTTTGGATTTGCCTTAGTCGGGAGTGTTATAATGCACACATTCTTTTTTGAATGTATGAACATTATTATGAAAATCGTCCATTTACTCAACTGTGCACAAGTCTCTTTAATACCCGATTGAGAATCAGAGATTCCTTTAAGTTGGTCTTTTTTAACGTGTTTTTATATTGTTATATATTGGACATTGTCATGCAGCAAGATCTCTGTTGGCTGGATGAAACTGTATATCAATTATCCGAGAATAAGACCCTTTGATTTATTATAAGTCCAAATCAGGACAAAGGTAGGGTAAAAGTAAGGTCTATTAATATGGTTCGATAGTCAGTGGTGTAACACTGGGTAATTATTACAGAGGGCAATCCCTCTCGCAGCATCAAGATACATGGGCGTATATTATATACCATTCCTGGCATACGTTTTTGATGTTTTTTGGCAAGTAACCTGAAAATAATATTTATTTTGTTCTGTCTGAAATAAGAAGCATTTTTAAATCACGGAAATGAAATGCATATTAATCAATACAGTTAGATGCACTTTGAAAGTGTGCAAAATTATCATTAAATCTATAGCCTAGTTAGCAAGTAATTTATTATTTTTCAAACGGTACCGCTTTTAAAACCGATTGTAGGATTTCTATACGTATACGTCAATTTCGACAAACACGATTATTTTTAAGTTTTAAAACGCAAAAAGACGGATTTCTACCTTGTAACCACAAGATATATTCTAATTGGCACAGATAAAATTAAATCTATAGCCTAGTTAGCATGTAATTTATTATTTTTCAAACGGTACCGCTTTGTAAACCGAAAGTAGGATTTCTAGACGTATAAGTCCATTTCGACAAACGCGATTATTTATAAGTTTTAAATTGCAAAAAAGACTGATTTCTACCTTGTTACCACCAGATATATTCTAATTGGCATAGATAAAATATATGTCTTATTTATATTTAAATTTACAATGCCATATAAGTTGTTTGGCTTGAAGGATAGATCTTTGTTCGTACAAGTAAAGCAGATTTAAAATTGATTATCAACATTTCTGTTGTTTAAAGTTGAAACAGTAACACGAACGGTTTTAACAAATAAGAAAATCTTTTTTTTAATGTCGTAACAGTCTTTCGATATTTCGCCATTAGCGGTGTTATTTTTTTTATTAACCAACAACGGTTTATTTGTTTGATCCTATTTAAATAAATTTTTAGTGTACATTTAGAGACGAAATGTGGTACCAACTATAGCACGTTTAACTGCACGTGTATCGATTATTGTATATTACTGGTATAAGCCGAGTTTGTCATCAACCATTTGTTGCACTGAAGAATGTCCGATGTTTTGGTTTTAATTTATTGTATAATATTTATTTCAGAAAACATCGAAGGGAATCCTCTTCGCTACGCATCACACGAGCTCGACTCTAAGTATTTCCTCGAACCGCTTGTCACAGAGGATTTTCCAACGGTTATCGGACAGGCGCCTAAAATTCCGCACATTATCCACCAGACATACAAGAACGAGTTCATTCCAAATAAGTATATCCCGTTCATTAAATCCTTCGTTAAGTACAATGCCAACTGGACCTACATGTTCTGGACCGATGCCTCGGCCCGGAAGTTCATTAGCGACAGGTACCCGGATTTTCTCCCGGTCTGGGACAACTACGCAGAACCAATCAACAGGGCCGACGCGCTCAGATACTTCGTCTTATACGAGTATGGGGGTGTGTACGCGGACTTGGATTTTGAGTGCTTACGTCCCCTGGATAGGGTAACTATGAAGTATACAGCAGTGTTTCCTCTGGAACCTTTCGAGCACGCCGTGTTTCGACTACGCATTCCTTTCTGCGTCAACAACGCCATCATGATGGCGCAACCGAAGCACTCGTTCCTAAGGCACATTGTCTACACGATCTCCAGTTTTAGGCCGATAAAAGGGACGCTTGACGTAGCAGGACCGATATTTGTCACGACGCAGTACATGCTTTACAACAACTTCTCAGTCGGCGAGTTTTACAAGGTCGCCGAGGACCATCAAGGGAGCTCACCGTATCACTACAAAGGGAGGTTACACGAGACGGATCCAAGAGCTGTATACGTTCCCAACACGCATTACTTTATGAACACTTTGGCGGAAAATTGGTTCAGCAAGTCCTACTGGCACTACAGACGAGTGTGCTCGAACCTCGATCCAACTTCCGGGACCCTAGAACGCAAGGCCTGCAACGAATTCAAGGCACGAGAGGACAGAAGCGAGCATGACCACTTCCGGTTTACTTATACCAGACACCACTGGTTTTTCACTCACAATACTTTGAACTTTTTACCGGACGTGACTAGATACACAAATATACAGAAAATAGTCCCGAATTTAGTGTCATACACTTGACAAATTATATATTATAATTAAAGATTTAAAAGTGTACCATTTAAATAACTATGTTCTGCTCATGTTCAATACTTTCAATATACCGCCTCAGGGTCATATGGACGATGGTCCACCGTCGCCCAACTAAAAATAGCATGTAAAACCAAGTATGCGCATGCTCAGTGGCGGGCGCAGTAAATGGTTAAAGTGAAAGTAGATGTCGCCGCCATTTTGTGTGGTTGGTAAACTGTGGTTTGTGTCCAAATAATTAGACGGTACTGTATCTTTTGTATAATATCCCCATACTTATGTTGTCATTGCATATATTTTTATTTATGGGTTTCGGCCCGTAGCCTTGTGTTCGCCCTATATCATGTTCGCCTTGGGTTCTGTGGTCCTCGGATGTTTCGCCCCCAAGACGTTTCCGCCCTGGTCGTTTCGCCCCCATATTAGGTGCGAAACGACCAGGGACTAGGTGTTGAGTAGTTTAATTGGTGACCATTATATAATCATCAAAGAAAGTACCCTGAATCAATAATGTAAGTATATTAGTGGAACACTAGGTGTTGAGTAGTTAAATTGGTGACCATTATATTCAATAATGTAAGTATATCACGCATGTATCCGACAAAGGGTAGGTGATAAAAGCAATTAGCCACCATAAGTATATATATTAATGTAAAATGAATGCAGATATTTTTTTAATTGACTTGATAATCACAATCCAATCAATTTGATATGAGTATCTTTTATAAGCGGGTTATATAGATATAGATATATATATATGAGGCAATTGACCGTAAATTTAAATAGCATGAGTCTTAAATTAACAATGCATTTCATTCCCTCATTATGTAATTGTGATAAAACAGGTGTTAGTTATGGTAGCTATAGCGCTTACCATTTGTAGAAAACGAAATGTGAACACATTTGGAGATCTGTATTAAAAGAATAACAGTGCTGCTATATATTGTAATGTAAATAATTACGACTCATTCAGTTTATAAATGTGCTTTGCTGTAATTTATTATTGTGTGCTATGTATACTCGAATAAACTATGTGTTCTGTTCTATTATATTCCAAAAAATATTCATGTAGTGCAATTTCATATTTAATACAATACAATGTATGGAAATAAAACAGTTGGTTTCTTGTATGCGTGATATTCTATTAGTATTACTATTTATTAAATTCAATTAAAAATGACTTTGTAAATGGAAATAATAATAAGAAAGTGATGACATGTGTAAATAAGTAGTAGTGTTGCTTATTTTATCTAAATAGCAATGATAGTATATTTATTATCTCTGTTATATAATGTACTTGTGTATAGTAAGAAATTCTAGTCATAAGTTGATGGTATATTGAATATATTTTGTGTATAGAATCTATTATATATGAAAAATACAGAAAGCCACTGTTAACCAGTTCACTTAGGTCGTCGCTCTTTTACATCATTTTTCACTATGCGCATTAGTACCCAGTTTTACAAACACCAGTGTTGTATCAACTTCAATATTTTATAACAGGTGTTTAACATAAGGTTAACAGGGGCAAATCTGTAAGATTGGCCATGCATGTTTGTAAATTGTGTTATTGTATGTATTATTATATTGTACATGTCATGGACGAGAAATAAACCTTGAAACTCTATGTTTAAGGCGTAAGACATAATTAAACATCTTAATTGCGATAAGTTCCATTGATTAACTTGACAGCTTACGCACAAAGTGGTGCTTAGGCAACAATCAATTACTGACACCCGCCTTCGATTGTCAATAAATAAACAAATCAGTTTTCTTTTAAAGTGCTCCCTAAATGGATATTTGATAAACAGTATGAACAGGTGTTATAAACATGCCATTCAATGCGGACAGCTTATCTTAACATTGCCACTAATCCGATGTTGTTGCGTAATATTATTTTAACTATCAGATAAAGATCGTCGTGTATTCGCTTCACAGTAAAAATGATTTTTTAAAATGTCGTTTTTTAGGGTTATTATTATTATTTATTTATAATGAAATGATAATTCCACTTGTTCATCTATGTACTTGATTTACTAATAAAACGATATACATTTACTTATTATAAAAAAGTTATTATATAATCCATCGATATATTATATGTGATTAATTAAATAACATTGCTATAGTCTAAGTAGTTTTGTATGTAGTTGACAAAAAGACAGTAATTCATCAGTACTTAATCTATAAAATTATATCTTAAATTGTAATACGAGAAAATTGAAGAATTATTTACTTATACAAACATTAAATTACATGGCAGTAGTTATGTATGCATTTTTTCGTATTAATTTATAATAGTGAAAAGTCTATGTAGAGCTCTATTTTCGCGTTCTGCTAGTGTTTGGGCTGTTATACCTAAGTATTTAAAGGATGTCACTATTTCTAATAATTCTCCGTAAAGGTAGAAGTTGTAATTTGTATGGCGATTACTTTTTTCTTAGATCGAGGCCTTTGTTTTAGATGTATTTATTTTAAGAGACGCTATGCAGTAATTAAACAATAATTCCTTCGTTTCACAGGTATTTCTCTTGAGGAATACAAAGCCGCTGTGACGTCAGGATGCGAGCTTGACTTCGTCTGCAGTCCTTGTTCTAAAAAAGAACAGACACATAGATCAGAGGCCGATATTGATGTCGATGACTTTGCTGCAACTTGGGAAATGGGATTCGACATAAGCGACATTCATGACAACTTCACCGACGAGGACTTGGACAGTACGCGGGCAGAAGGGAATGGAAACGTGGACGATGACGGCGCTATTGACGGTGATCACATTACCGGAAACGAAATGGACGACACAACTGGAAACGGGGACGATGACGGCGATATTGACGGACCGCCAGACATGGAGTGATGTACGCTGTCGAACTCACCTACCTGCGTGCCTGCGGAAAACTACTGAAATATCGAATGTGTTCAAATAGACCCTACGGACATTTCTTCGTGTTGTCATGTTTATGTACTTCATAAACTATATAAATAAAGAATGCTTTCATTGTCGTTTTATGTAACTAAACTACTAAAAATGTTAATTAAGTGACACAAGTTGCATTAAAATGTCAGAAAAAAAAACATGAAATATATATTAAAACATGTAATTATAACATAAATAATACTTGAAAAATATGCATTTTTAATTCATATTGTCACATAAATTCAGATGCTGTTTAAAGTCTTGTTTTCTTTTCAAGGCAGACACAGGAGCAAGAAATTAATCATTAATGTTACTTAAAAACATATACCATTAAAATTTTAAGTAAGCTGTAGAGTAATACAAGCCTTTTTTTTAAAGAAATACTTTTGAAGCTTAATTGTGTTAATATGAAATTTTATCTTCATGTAGAGAACAAAACTATATCTCTCAGTGACTAACACAATCAAATTGGTCATAGTGACTGCTCATTGTGTTTCGAAGTTACATGATTACATGTTTTTATACTGAACTCACTTGCATGACTGTAATGGATGTAATCTAATTTCATTGTGAAGAATTGCCCATCTCCTTTTATAAATCGTTTTATGTAACTAAACTACTGAATTATCGTATGTGTTCATCGCGATGTTTTACAACACTTTAATTCTACGTTATTTTATGCCAAATAAAAAAACAAATAGACTCTACGGACTTTTCTTTGTGTTGCTTATACGATGTTGTGTTTATGTGGTTCATAAAATATATAAATAAAGAATGCTTTCATTGTCGTTTTATGTAACTAAACTACTGAAATATCGTATGTGTTCATCACGTTGTTTTACACTGTTATTCTACGTTATTGTATGTCAAATGAATAAATAGGTCAGAAAAAATATCTCTTTTTAGTTTTTTGTTACTACTCTAGAGTCTAGACTATAAGTTTAGTCATTGACGTGATAAATATCCTCTTAATAAAATTATATAATTGTCATCAATTAAACTACTCAACAACTATTGTTCCGCTAGTATGGGGGCGAAACGACCAGGTGCGAAACGACCAGGGCGGAAACGTCTTGGGGGCGAAATGACTAGGGTGCGAAAAGACTTGGGCGCGAAACGTCTGTAAATCGGTTCTGTTAACCCTTCGATTCAGTGAAAGTAATGAACGGAGAAAAAAACACATTTTTTTTAAATTGTATAATGTATTATTCATAACATTAACACAATTGTATTGGTTGTGTCTTGTACATATTTGATATCTGATACGCAACATATTCTTGAAGTGAAATATTTTGCCAGCAATAGTTCTTCCCCATAGTAAATACTGGAAACCATACACTATTGCATACATGCATCTAGTCCAAATTTTTTACGCTCTTAAATATTAATATAAGCTGTCCTACCGTAACCCAAATTCGACGACACCTAAATTCGACGATGTTCTATTTGTATCGATTAAATGGATGATTATTGTCTTGGAATCATTTCAAAGTAATACATCAGAGTCTAAAATTATTATTTTGTGCTATTAAACATTTCATTATTTCTTTAATTATTTGCTAAATATTTGCTTCATGTAATCGTTACATTGTCGAATTTGGGTCACAGTTTGCAAATAGATGCCCCTAATGTTATTGTAAGCCAATAATAAGTGTCATTAACACCTCGTTGTAGGTATACCACCTCTATAAAAACCAATTTACCGAAACCTCCACGGCAACCTTGGACCACTTCTCTTTCTTATATATATAAACCAACTTCCTTCTTCCGTCACTAAATCCAACGTTCGCCTTTTTGCAGACGATACGGCTATTTACCTCACTGTAAACTCTCTCAGATTGTGCATCTCTGCAACAAGACCTAGACAAGCTTCAGGAATGGGAACAAGAGTGGGACATGGAATTTAACCCATCCAAATGCCAGGTCCTACACATCACAAGGAACCGCAACGTCATTGAACACAGTTACTTTCTCCATGGCCAAGCTCTTGAGTCCGTCTCTGATGCTAAATATCTTGGACTCGATCTCTCTTCTGACCTCAGCTATAATACACACATTGACAGAATCACCAACAATACAAACAAATCACTAGGCTTCATTAAAAGGAACATCACAACACATAATTAAAAGGTACGAGAACTCGCATACAAGTCTCTGGTCTGACCACAAGTTGAATACGCTTCCACTGTCTGGAGCCCATAGACCAAAACTGCCATCAATAAAGTGGAAAGAGTGCAGAACCGGGCTGCACGCTGGGTGCAGCGAGATTACTCTCCCTTTTCCAGTGTCTCGGCCATGGTACAAGATCTAGGCTGGAGATCGCTCGCAGATCGTAGAAATGACAGCAAACTCATCATGTTCTACAAAATCTATCACAACCTTGTTGCCATACCTCTCCCTCAATATATAAAAGCAACAATCCGCTTCACTAGACACATGCACCCACTGTATCTACAAAAGATACAGACAGGATCACTCTACCACTATTACTCCTTTTTCCCACACAGCATCACACTATGGGACAAGCTCTCAGCTGATATCGCTACCCTATCCGATCTTGAAAAGTTCAAGAGGGCAGTGGTAAATGTGCGGTACTAGTCTGTTAAATGATGTTTTTAACCCTCACTTTTATCTTTCACCTTCACTAAACTCTTTTAACCACTTGACTTCTCTCCATTCTCCTGGAGGTTTCAAGCTTTTAGTCTCACTACCCAACAATATCCTTTGCTGGGTCCTTTTTACCTTTCACACTCACTAATGTTCCTGACGTGCACCTTTTCCCTGCCTATAATACTCGAAAGAGCGGTTGGCAGTATACAGAGATAGATAGATAGCATTTACTATATAAATCAATTTACGGAACTTGTCGTTTACCGAAACCTCCATAACCCCACTGGGATACTTTTTATATAGGTAAAGTATCTCTAAATTCTTTGCGCGTCTTATAAATAAGACTAACATGCATCATGCAGAGATCTCCCTCTGGTTTAGTTCAAACCTGTATATTTTAGTTTGATTGCATAGAGCTTATTTGAAAAAGCTGTAAATTTTGTTTCCTGTGCCTAGAACCAGTACTTAGTGTCTATAGGGAAGATCTAAAGAACGCTTCCACAGTGGGGATCGAACCCGTGACCTCCTGGTCGCTAGGCGGACACCATATCCTTTACGCCACGGCTACCTCAGGGTTTGTGGTAACGGTACAGTTTGTCAAGGTATTCCGAATCATTAAGCATTCTGAATCAACATTTTCATTTAAAAATCTTAACGTTTGGTATGCAATTCGAAAGGTTATTGTTGTTTCTAAATATTTATTACCCCAGCCTGTAAAGAATGAAGAATCATTGTTTTTTATGAAAATGTTGATTCAGAATGCCTTATGATACCTGTACCCTGAGGCGGGGGAAATAGGGCATCATTAAAAAAAAATTTGGACTTTAAACCAAACATAAGAAACAATATAATATGTTTTTTTAATCACTTGATAAGTCTATATTACCGCCAAATTAAATACATAACAATTCTATTTAGTTTTAAACATTTTAAACTTGACAATTCTGGGTCTAGGGCAATCAATTTGCTTGAGTGTCGGGGTGAATTTTTATCTGGGGAAACTTTTTAAAAAAATTGTTGAGGGAATGGGGCCTTATTTTGGCCAAGTCTTGAATCGTTATAAGACGGTATAATATTATATTTACCTGTCAATAATATCTGCAAGGGGAGTTAGACAGTATAGATTGATATATACATGTACATGGTCACTGTTAATGTCACTCAAATAGATAAAGTAATCAGTATTGGTATTTAATGGTATGTTTTTTCATGAGAATAAACTTAAGGTTAATAGTGATTACATTGTATAATAAAACAAAGCATGTGCAAATATTGCAATAAAATATTCATTTTTAACACCATTAAAAAAAAGTTAACAATATCTATACACATTCCTTGGTATTTTACCCTAGCATAACTGCTTCAATCACATAATCATTATTTCAATCAATTAACTGGGTCCGTTATCTCATCATCTCTAAATAAATCATATATATTGATAGCCACCTGTTTCGTACACATTTCAAACTAATATTTCAGACACCAAACGCAAAGCCTATCCCAAGGCAATGCCCCATTTGCGTGGTAAAGGGCAAGACGACTATGTACCTCCAGGTAGCAGACCAGGTTCGCTGGGTGCAAGCACTGACGGCAGAACCCATGAAGCCGTTAATGTCAGAGGCACGTGCTAAGACCGGGCGGAAAGTGAAGAAGACAAAGCCGAGGAATTACTACTCTTGCTGGCTGTGCGACCGGTCGGTGATTGACCGGCTGCGTCATCTAGAACAGGACCACAAAATGGAGGCTGGGACATTCAATAACGTTTACACAAGAGGGCCGTTTCCGGAAGGTAAGTGTTAAATTGTGTTAGTGTGTTTTTTGTATTTAATTTCTCATATTTCTATCAATGTCTAATACAAAACCATACCAAACGATTTGTAACTTTTACATTTAAACGTCATTTACAGGTCACAAAAACTTAAGGAAAGGTGACCAGCAGACTCGCCACTCATGATGACTCGGCATAGGAGGATGAGAAGGTGGAGGATGAGGAGGAGGAGGAAGAGGACTTTTAGTTCCTAACGCGGAAATACTGCCTGAGCCTGGAACCCAATGCAAGGGTAATGCATGGTCGGAGAAGCTGCAAGTAACAATATGGATTGCTTATATAGTGTAAAGTCTCGAGTCCGTTTACGGGGTAGAACCAGTACTTGGTGCATTAAGCCCTGTTTTCCCAGATTTTTTTTAATTATATACATTTCAATTGATAGTCATTATTATTGCAACATGTATATATCTTAAAAACCGTGAGGAAATATATATAAGTACATTAAAATTTAAGATAAATATTATTTATTTATAATACTTTGGAATTACTGGTTGTGAGTTAATTATATGCGATTTCACCATCTAGCATAGAATATCATCCAATAATACTTGTTGCAGTTTCAATCGTTGACTCATATGTAGGCTACATGTTCCCGCTGAGCAGGCCAGGTGGGTTGACAAACGAGTCGAAAACACAAGAGGTCAACATGAAGATCAACCGGTTCCTGGCCCTGTCTGGCTACTTGGAAGGAGTGGTGTTGAGTGACGTGCTGTTGTGGAAGGGCCATATGGAGGTCCACGACAGTTCCTCAACACCACTCACCAGCTGAAGACGGTGCAGACTGCACTAACGGCAATCAAGAACTTCCTGAAGTGGTGCGAGGGAATGGTCTAGCGGACGCCCGCGCATTGAACAATGTAAGCGTAAACATAGGATTTGATTTATGTAAATTATTCATTCTTCTTGGACATCTACTTATTAATGTTTTGGCGTTGTCTGTCTTTCTGTCTGTTCTTCCGTCCATCTTTCCGTCCGTCCAGCACTTTTGTGTCCAGAGCCATATCTTGGAAGTGCTTTGGCCGATTTCATTGAAACTTGGTATGAGTATATATATGGATAAGAGGATGATGCACGCCAAATGGCATTGTACACAGTTTGTTAATAACGGAGTTTTGGCCCTTTGTATCTTGAAAAAATGCTTTTTTGAGTGTCCAGAAGCATATTGGCGGGGGATATCAATTCAACAAATTTGCTTGTTTAGCTTTATTTTTTTCAGGCCGATCTCCTTCTCACAGGCTGCCTGACCTCAACCCGCCTGGATATTAGCCGTCGGTTATTCGGAGGGTAGAGGACAGTGCGGCCATCCTGACGGACGCAAACCTGGAGCGCCACTTCACTGAGAGTGAGCATGTAGTGAAAACGATCAAGGTGATCCAGGAGACCCCGCTGGCACACCTGAAAGATATTCGGGGGATAATTATTAAACTGATAGCGCTCTATAACGCCTCCTGAACCGGCAGGTATACAAACCTGAGGGTATGTAATATAAATAAGCCTAGTATTGATTCGAAAAGATAACCCTAAATTACTTTTCAGACCAGAGTTGTTTTTCAGTAGCAATTGCATAGAATTGAATGAAACTTGAAGTTAATAGGCGTTAAAATTGGGTTTATTTAAGTATACAACAAAGCTGTTCGCCTGTTAATTGACCGACTTGTCTTATGTATAATATTTTTACCAGATTGTTACCTTGAAGACAGATAAACTATAATGCAAAAGTTCGTTTTGACATTCCAAATTGGGGAAAGGCCTTGAAGCCATTGTAAAATTAAACTGTTATGGCCCCTTAATTGATTGAAAATGTCAAATTTCTGTCTGCATATGTTGGTGTATGAATTAAGTGAAATTCAAATTGAATCAAATTTGTTATCTTTTTTCAGTGGTTCTTGCTTAAGTGTCATCAGGATGATTTCGTCATTTCAGAGATGTACCCTTTATAGCTCAACTTGAGTTATTGTTGCTGGTCTTTGTATGTTTTGCGATGTGTGTCTATATGTCAACATTTTTACTTTAACAATATCTCCTACTTAACCTTTGGGCAAAGCTTGATGAAACTGGCAGGAATATTCCTGGCATGAAGCTCCTTCAATGTTGCTCCAAGAATTGTATTCCATGAAATCCTTGTTGCCGTGGAAACCAAAAGGAAAAACTTAAAAAATCTACTCTGAAACTGCAAGGCCTTGGGCTGAGATATTTAGCATGAAACATTGTGTGGTGGACCTTTACCCGTGGGCAAGTCGATTTTTTGTCGAGCCCACTTATGGAGAGCTCGACATATTTGTCACAGTTGGCGGTTTGGTGTATGTGGATCAGTCCGTCAGTATGAAAGTCCGGGTTAGGCTTGTCTGGAGCGTAAGTCTTTTATTGAATGGAGGAATTTCAAATAACTTACAATAAATCATCACAATCATGACACCGCCGATCATTGCTCAAGAAAACGTCAATATCTCAAAGGTCAAGGTCACACTTTGAGTTTAAATGTCAAAAATGGCCATAAATGACCTTGTCTGGGCCATTATTATGTCATTCATTGTCAGAATTAAATTCAATTGAAAATCATGTGTTCACCATAATTTGACGGTGTTGCATGGGAAGGAATAATGTCGAAATCTCGAAGGTCAAGGTCACACTTTTAGTTCAAAGGTAAAAATGGCCATAAATGAGCATGTCCGGGCCATAAATGTGTCATTCATTGTAAGATTTTAAAATCATTAAGCACATTTGTTCACCATCACTCGACGGTGTGTCATAAGAAAGAATTACGTCAAAATCTCCAAACTCAAGATTACACTTAAGAGTTCAAAGGTTAATTGGTAGGACTTGTACCATGATTGTTCAAACTATGTTCCTGGGGTCAAAATTGCCCTACTGGGGAGGGAAATGTAATTTCCTTATTAGTATATTGTAAAAACTTCAAAAACAAAAATCTTCTCATAAACCACAAGGCCTAGAGCAAAGATATTTGGCATGAAACTTCATCTTGTGGACCTTCACCAAGATTGTTCAAGTATCATTGGATCATATTTGCCCCACCCTCGGGTCAAATTTGTTTTCCTTATATAATATATATTATAATGAACACTTTAAAATATTCTTCTCAAAAACTGCAGTGCGAACATACATATTTTGCATAAAACATCATATGGTAAACTTCTATACAGATTTTTAAAATTATCGGCTGGGGGTACCAATGATAAATTCATTGAATTTACCTGCTTAGATTCATTTGCTTTGTGGATATGCAATAACTTGCAATGTTTTTAAAGTGATTGAATGGTTCAACATTAACATAAAATTAAAAAGAAAAAAACTATTTCATACATCATATTATGCTTATAAAAAGCCATAATTGTAATGCTTTCATGGAAAAAATGAATGTTTGCTTAATTTTCAAATATATTAATAAATCTTTAATGTTAAGGATTCCTCATAAAGGTTTTACGTGTGCACAGAATGTTATGGTAATCTCCAAAGCATTCCCATTACAAAATACATCAGATGTCTATGGATAAGTTATTTTTATGCCCCCTTTCGAAGAAAAGGGGGTATATAGTTTTCGCACTGTCCGTCTGTCTGTCAGTCTGTCACACTTTTCGTGTCCGCTTTCTAATTCAAATAATTTTCATTCGATCTTTACCAAACTTGGTTAGAAGTTGTGTCTAGACAATATCTAGGTCAAGTTCGAATATGGGTCATGCCGGGTCAAAAACTAGGTCACGGGGTCACTTAGTGCATTTCAAGGATTTAGCATGGTGTCTGCTCTCTAATTGAAGTAGTTTGCATCAACATTCATGCGCCTGTCAAGTATCGGGCATTCAGCGTGAGAGTCGCGCATTTACGCAGCAAAACACCCTCTCACACATCCAAATCTCATGCTCTCCTTTTTTTATACGCCCGTTTTTAAAAACGGGACGTATTATAGTTTCACCCATGGCGGGCGGCGTTCACAGCAGTGTCCGCTCTCTAATTCAAATAGTTTTCATCCGATCTTCACCAAACTTGGTCAGAAGTTGTGTCTAGACAATATCTAGGTCAAGTTCGAATATGGATCATGTCGGGTCAAAAACTAGGACACGAGGTCACGTAGTGCATTTCAAGGATTTAGCATGGTGTCTGCTTTCAAATTAAAGTAGATTTCACCCGATCTTCACCAAATTTGGTCAGAAGTTGTGTATAGATGATATGTAGGTCAAGTTCAAATATGGGTCATGCCGGATCAAAAACTAGGTCATGTGGTCACTTAGTGCATTTCAAGCATTGAGCATGGTGTCCGCTCTCTAATTGAAGTAGTTTTCATCTGATCTTCACCTAATTTGGCCAGAAGTTGTGTCTAGATGATATGTAGGTCAAGTTGGAATATGGGTCATTCAGGGTCAAAAACGAGGTCACAAGGTCACATAGTGCATTTCAAGTATTTAGCATGGTGTCCGCTCTCTTATTGAAGTAGTTTTTATATGATCTTCACCAAATTTAGTCAGATGTTATACTAAATGATATCTAGGTAAAGTTTAAATATGGGTCATGCCGGGTCATTAACTAGGTCTCGAGGTCACTTAGTGCATTTCAAGCATTGAGCATGGTGTTCAAAACCTTCGAACGGGCGTATCTTGTGACAGTTTGGCACTCTTGTTTAAAACTGACGATGCATGAAACTATTTTCACTTATATTTTTTATGTAATTTAAATGCCAAAATTTAGAAAATGCATATGAATGGGAAACGAAACTGTAAGTAAGTAAATAGTGTAACAGTTACTGTACAAACAACCCATTTTTCAAAAGAAGCGTTTTTTTGTAAACTGTACTGATGGTTTTGCTAGTTATTCCATAGGTTGTTGATAACTCGCGTTTGTTCAGCTAATTTCATTATTTCTTTTATAGCCATTATTGTGTTATCATGGTCATTGATGTGAACAAAAGCAAACTGTTATTTTTACAGCATCCAGTAAAAATACCCATATTGTAAATCTCACGGGTACTACTGCTCTAATGTTTGATCAAGAATGCATCTAATGGATTATCAAACTAGTGGTGTCACTCAATTGATTTTTGCATGTATAGGTAGGAGTACCTAAAGATTGAGCAGGAGACAGTGAAGGTGCTGACCTCTGTGTGGAACACTTAGCAGCTGGCAAGTTTTCATATTGAAGGGCATGGTTCCCAACCGCCCATCACACACAGAATGTAGCTTGTCGTCTTCCGCAGTAAAAACTGGTTAGTGCTCCACAATGCGATATGTTCATATGTATGTTGCTGGAGTATTAATTATTATTATCAAGATTATCTTGTTTTATATTTCTTGATTATTTGCTATTATATCCCCAAAAACGAAGTATAGTGGGGTATATAGGAGTGACCTTGTCTGTCTGTCCATGGCTCTGTATTAAGTGTCCCCTCTCTAATTCAAGGTGTTTATCGGATCTTCACCAAACTTGGTCAGAAGTTGTATGTAGATGATGTCTAGGTCAAGTTTGAATATGGGTCATGCCGGGTCAAAAACTAGGTCACGGGGTCACTTAGTGCTTTAAAACATTCATCATGCTGTCCGCTCTCTAATTTAAGTAGTTTTCATCCAATCTTCACCAAACTTGGTCAGAATTTTATCTAGATGATCTCTAGGCCAAGTTTTAACATGGGCAATGCCGGGCCAGAAACTAGGTCACAGGGTCACTTTGTTCGTTTTTTAGCATTCAGTATGGTATCTGCTCTCTAATTCAAGTAGTTTTCATCCGATCTTCTCCAAACTTGGTCAGAAGTTTAATCTAGATGATCTCTAGGCCAACTTCAAACGTGGGCCATGCCGGGCCGAAAATTAAGTCACATGGATTTTGACTTTAGGTCCTATAACACTGGCTTGCGACACCTGTCGACAGGCTTTCAACACAAATTTTTGGAATAAATAGTGGACTGAATATCTATCTAAGTTTGGTTGTGAGCTTATCTGGGCCATAACTATGTCATTCATTGTGAGATTAAACAAAAAAATTGCACATTTGTTTACCATCATTGGACGGTGTGTCATGCCAAAGAATTGTCGATATCTCTGAGGTCAAGGTCACAATTGCATAATAACTCTTAAAATCGCCAAACATGTAAATATGTTTTTCTTATTTTGTGAAGACCTGGTATATTGGAGTCTGTATGTTGGTTGGTCTGTTGTGGATTTGTCTTTTCATTCAAACTTGTAAATATGTGATCAGCATGAAAAGAAGATTTTCAAAACACAATTTTTATTTGCATTGACTTCACATCCAAGAGTAATGGTCTTGATTCCTTGATCCTCGCTCATAAACATTCACAGGGACAGCAGGGGTATTTTATTATTGTTTATGACAAAGTTTGTATTATATTTGTTTTAAAAGTGTGAACTTTTTAATTGATAAATTGATAGATTGAACAAAATTAATTTATTTTGCCCTCCTTCGAAGAAGAGGGGGTTTATTGTTTTGCACATGTCGGTCAGACCGTCCATCAAATGGTTTCCGGATGATAACTCAAGAACGCATAGGTACATTAATCATGACTGGCAAATGACCCCTTCAATTTTCAGTTCACTAGGTCAAAGGTCAAGGTCACAGTGACTCGAAACGGTAAAATGGTTTGAAGAGGACATTGGTGTTTCACAAACATTTCTCGTTGTAAAACTTGAATTAAATGTTCACTGTCTAGAGATGTACAGAAACCATGAGCCCACACTCACCCAGTTAATTCTGGATTTTATTGACTTTTTTTAAGCTTTTTGGAATGCTTCTTACCTGTTCAGCATGTCCTAAATAGAATAAATACCACCTCAAATATTTCCTTTGACATATTGCTTTCATATTTTGCATACTGCTTTACCAACATGACCACAATCTATAAACAAGAGCAGACAACTGTATCAAGCATTTTGACAGAATTATAGCCCCTTTTATACTTTGGTAGTTGAACATTTGGTTAAGTTTTGTGTTTTGGTCTATTTTATTCCTAAAGTATGTTAGCTATTGCTTTTTAGACTTGGAAAACACACTAACTATCGTAAGGGGACTGTACAGGGCAAGTTGCATAACTCTGGTTGGCTTTTTAATGGAATTATGGCCCTTTTTGTCTTTGTAACTTTGAATATTTTGTTTAATAGTGTGTATTTAGATCCACTTTACTTCTAAAAGATCAATGCTATAGCTTTCAAACTTCAAATACTTTCTTACTATCATGATGTTACTGTACCTGGAAAGTTGAATTTGACCTTGACCTTTGAATGACCTTGACTCTCAAGGTCAAATTAACAAATTTTGCTTAAATTGTGATAACTTCTTTATTTATGATCACATTTGATTCATACTTTGACAAAACAACACTTACCTGACATACCACAATGGACTCCACCCAAACCATCCCCCATGCTCCACCCCAGAACCCCCCCCCCTAAAAAAAAGACAACAATTTTTTTTTATTTTTTTTTTAAATATCTATTAAATGACCACACACCCACATTATACCCCCTATCCATGATGGCTTACGTTATGCTGTCAAGCACTCGAATAGTTAAGCGCGCTGTCCTCTGACAGCTCTTGTTGCCTTAAATTTTCATTGTTCTTTGAAATTAAATTAATAATGGCCAATTTTTTTCACTGCTCTTTGTTATTATTTGTTTTTGGTTTACAACTTTTTCTGCAATCAATTTAAGGGGACATGTCAATGGTATTTCTCTATGCAAAGGCAAATATTCAACATTCCACATGTCCGATTTTTATGAAAAATAAAAGTACATGTATAAGGAACATTGATGAAATTGTTTAAAAAGATTAGTGAAGGGCCAAAAAAATATTATTACATAATGGTCTTAGTGCTTATGGGGCTCGAAATCTTGCCCACAACATTCACAATCTTAATGAATATTTTCTACACAAAACTACTGTTCCATTATTCATTATGGTCAATGAGCATGCGCATGGACCTCTACCTTTTGATGAGGTTTGAGGTCACTAGGGTCAAGGTAACCGATGCTAATAATAGACTTCCTTCCGTCAAACTTTTGCTACTGTTTCTCATAGCGCCTTCAATACTTTACCAATCGCTTTCCTACTTGGCATGTAGGTACCTTGCATGGACCTCTACCTTTTGATGAGGTTTGAGGTCACTGTCAAGGTCACCGAGGCTAATAATAGACTTCCTTCCGTCACACTTTTGCTACCGTTTCTCATAGCGCCTTCAATACTTTACCAATCGCTTTCATATTTGGCATGTAGGTACCTTGCATAGACCTCTACCTTTTGATGAGGTTTGAGGTCACTGGGGTCAAGGTCAAGGTCACCGAGGCTAATAATAGACTTCCTTCCGTCACACTTTTGCTACCGTTTCTCATAGCGCCTTCAATACTTTACCGATCTCTTTCATATTAGGCATGTAGGTACCTTGCATGGACCTCTTCCTTTTGATGAGGTTTGAGGTCACTGGGATCAAGGTCAAGGTCACCGAGGCTAATAATAGATTTTTATGTCACACTTTTGTCACAGTTTCTCATAGCGCCTTCAATACTTTACCGATCTCTTTCATATTAGGCATGTAGGTACCTTTCATGGACCTCTACCTTTTGATGAGGTTTGAGGTCACTGGGTCAAGGTCACCGAGGCTAATAATAGATTTTTTAGGTGTTTATTAACACATACATTGACAAAGCGCATCATCGGGAAGCATCCATCAGTTTCACTGATATTCTTGTTTGTCTTACTAACTTTGAATATTATGTTAAATTTTGTGTTTAGATCCACTTTACTTCTAAAGTATCAAGGCTATTGCTTTCAAACTTCAAATACTTTCTTACTATCATGATGGTACTGTACCTGGCAAGTTGAATTTGACCTTGACTTTTGAATGACCTTGACCCTCCCCCCCCTCAAAATTTGTTTTTTTCTTTTTTTTTTGAAATAACATCTATTAAATGACCACACACACACACATTATACCCCCTCTCCATGATGGCTTACGTTATACTGTCAAGCACTCGAAATGTCGAGCGCTCTGTCCTCTGACAGCTCTTGTTAATTAGTAATGTACATATTTACAATATATAAAGCAAGGTCTGTGCTTTAAGATACATTCAAATAAGTTCTTATTAACGCATACATTTATTTCAGAGAATAAAATTCCGTTTTAGCTGTCGATATGCCCTTTAACAAATCTTATTTGATTCAAGAATCAAATTTTTAATGTGAGCCTTTGTTAATTTATTTTTGTACAGAAAATGCAAATGATTTGTTTTTCACCATAACTTAACAGAGTATCCATTGCCTTCTTTTCAGTGTTCCAGACGGCTGGTGATGCATTTCAAGAAAAGCCATCAGAATCTTGCAATGATCTGTATACTTAATAAATGACAAAACAACAACACTGTATTGTTATTATTATTTAATACATAACTTCCATATTTGCCAAAAAGGTATATGATGGAAGTTCAACGTTGTTATCGATGTGATTTGATTGCCTTGCTTTTTATGTCCCCCACTATAGTAGTGGGGGACATATTGTTTTTGCCCTGTCTGTTGGTTGGTCTGTTGGTTGGTTGGTTTGCGCCAACTTTAACATTTTGCAATAACTTTTGCTATATTGAATATAGCAACTTGATATTTGGCATGCATGTGTATCTCATGGAGCTGCACATTTTGAGTGGTGAAAGGTCAAGGTCAAATATATAGCTTCAAAGCCGCGCAGAACGGGACATACTGATAGTGTTTCTGACAAACACATATCTTGTTGTTTCATAAATTTCACACTAAAGTGTTAAGAAATACAACGTTTACATCAAAATGACTCTTTATGAATCATCAAAACTATGTATTTTATGAAACCAGAAATTAAACGAATAAGGATTTTTGTAAATCTGAATGTTGAAGGAAGTACTGGCGTCAACATTGATCCTCATGAACCTAAAATTATTCCAATCAGATAGTTGTCTAAATGAATTTTGCTCTGTGTAAGACTGGGACTTGAGAAAGGCAATGGAAAAGCGTTTGACCTATTAGGTATTCTTATGGTAAAACAATCGCATTCAATATACGGAGAACTAGAGAGAGAACATTTCATTATTTTAACATAATTTGATACCTACAGAATTTTTTTTGCTTGTAAAATATAAGTACGAGTCTATTCAACTTGAAATGTAGGTGAAAATGTGCTCTGGTCTTAAATTACTTCAAATCTGGGATACATAATAAGATTATTTAATTTAAAGTACACTATTGTACGAATATTAAGAAGAGCTGTGGTTTTAAAGTACTCGTACACGCCTGTAGATATAGAGTTTAAGGATGTGTCTGTATGCATACAGTCATTGCTTGGCAGCATGAAGTATCAATGCAAAAATAGCGTCATTAACCGTTTCTGACGAACTTCCTACATACCCAAACGCTTGACACCGTATAGAAAACTAAGTTTTCGTAGCTGATGATACATCCACAAGAAAATTGAAATGCAAATGGTACTACACAGTCTAAAGTATACCAATGGAAAGATCTAGGATCCCAAAAGGTGCTAAAGAAATGAGCAGTGTGGAAATTCGGAACAGACGATGACATTTTCTGATTATGTGTTATATCAAGGGTATTTGTAAGTAAAATGTATTTAATTACAGGTGTAAGCACATGTGCTTCGTGAGTGTTGTTATCGAATACTTGACAAAATTAATTAAAGTTTGGAGGATATTTATCATTTCAATGTTGATGCCCTAAAGGGACAGGAGCGATGAACCAAAAAAAAAACTGGGTGAAGCTACCTCCTATTTTGCTCTACGTTTTCCCTAAGTATTCCAAGTTTGTTAGAGCCTATACATTGTGAAATATGTTTTGTTATTATGAAACCGGTTAACGTCGAATAGACGCGATTTATATGGGTAATGATTTTAGATAGAAACGAATTGAGCAAATTACATGGCCCGGTCGGACCGACTAACGAATATGCAACGGAGAAAAAACGCACAAAAATGCAGATTTTGGTTATCCTGTGATTAAATTTACCTGCTCTGCCGCTCAAGACTCTCGCAAACGGTGTGTGAAGCGTAGGAAACACACAATGACCGCACAAGTACCGGTGCTATAACGGGAAAAAACGAACGTTTAACGGATATGTACCTGATAATTAACGGTCGGCTAACGGATATGAATGTGCGAGTAAAGGACTTCTACCGGATAAAACGGCAGTGTCATGCATTAGTACCGGACAAAACGTTCGCCCAACGTGAGAGAAATGGAAAAGTACCGAACACCAACGTACAACGTACAACGATGAAAAAGTAGGGCACATCCTCAGAATCATGTGGCAAAACTTCAGGTTCTGGCAGGTTAAGGTCTCCGTTCTCAGCTGCTGCCTTCAGGTCGGACTCGTTCCACAACTGTGCATCGGATGCAGCAACACGGCCTCCAATGTCAGCCCAGACGAACTTGTAGTCAAAATCCTACAGGGCTAGCAGGACAACGGTTAAGTACTTCTTGTAGTTAAAATACGTAGACCCGGATCTTGGTGGACATTTGCAGGCAATATGTTCGCCATCAATAGCACCAAGAGTATGGGGGATATTCCAGCTGTCCCTGAAGCCGTCCGCTATTCGCGTGCAATCGGCAGCTGTTGTTGGCAACGGCATCACCTCGTCAGCATACTCATCTATGGCTGCTCTACAGACCTGACGCGTAAAAGATAACAGTATAATAAGCTAGCGTGGATTATAAGTGTATGACACATGTCGTAGATAATCCATGACTTTTAGCGAGTGGATGATAAGGTAAAAACATACTACTTCATAAAATGTGCTTATAACTGTGTGCATTTCAAGATATGCGCACAAGACAGTACTAATGACAATATACAATTTAGAAGGTTAGTGTTGTAGTGCGCGCACTCATCTATTTGCCTTTTATCCTATACCAATAACTTAACACAATGCAATTCATATAAACTGATTCTAGACGTAGACATTAAAATATATAAATATATTTAAATGACTAACAGAAGCCTTTTTTAAAATTTATTTTAACACTATAGTAAATTAAGCGGTACTTATTTTTAGCACAAGAAGAGAAATAGTGTTGTGGGGTACCCTCCAGCCGAATCGCATATCACGGTACCTTGAACCAGACACAAGATGCCGCAGCGCAATTGATAGCTTCATCCCTGGTTCAATTGGAAGTATGTAGTTGTTGCGCTGTTTCGTTATCCTTTGGCCCACTCGTGCGAGAATCTCATCAAACATCTCGGTTGGCACTCTCATGAAGTTGACAAATGCGAAATGGATCTCTTGAACAATGCTATACAAACTATCGGTACATGTACCGCTTGTAATTGATATATCACGTGTGTTATGTATCTTGAACACGGGTATACAAACTACTGGTGCACGTGGCGCTTGTCATTAATATCACGCAGGCGACGTGGATCTCTTGAGCATGCGTATGTCAACTAACGGTACACGTGACGCTTGCCATGAACATCACGCAGGCGACATGGATCACTTGATAATGCGTATGTCAACTACCCCTACACATGAAGATTGCCATTAATATCACGCAGGCGACATCGATCTCATTAACATGCGTATGTCAACTAACGGTACACGTGACGCTTTATATTAATATCACGTATGTGACATGGGTGTCTTGAACAAGGGTACGCCAACTAAAGGTATACGTGACGCTTGATATTACTATCACACAGGCGACATGGATCTCTTAAACAAGGTAACACCAACTACTGGTACACGTGACGCTTGATATATCGCGTATGTGACATGGATCTCTTGAACAAAGGTACGCCAACTAAAGGTACACGTGGCGCTTGATATTACTATCACACAGGCGACATCGATCTCTTGAACAAGGCTATATATGTACCGCGTGTAATTGATATAACACGTGTGTTATGTATCTTGAACACGGGTATACAAACTACTGGTAAACGTGGCGCTTGTCATTAATATCACGGAGGCGACATGGATCTCTTGGGCATGCGTATGTCAACTAACGGTACACGTGACGCTTGCCATTAATATCACGCATGCGACATGTATCTCTTGAGCATGCGTATGTCAACTAACGGTACACGTGACGCTTGCCATGAACATCACGCAGGCGACATGGATCTCTTGGGCATGCGTATGTCAACTAACGGTACACTTGACGCTTGTCATGAACATCACGCAGGCGACAGTTGAGCATGCGTATGTCAACTAACGGTACACGTGACGCTTGCCATGAACATCACTCAGGCGACATAGATCTCTTGGGCATGCGTATGTCAACCGCCGTTACAAGTAACGCTCGTCATTAATATCAAAGTACTAGTACATGTACCGCTTGCAATTGATATCACACTTGCGTTATGTATCTTGAACATGGGTATACAACCTACTGGTACACGTGGCGCTTGTTATGTCACGCATGCGACATGGATCTCTTGAATATGCGTATATAAACCACCGGTACACGTGACGCTTGAATGATATCACGCATGCGATTGTTCACTTGAACATGACTATGCCAACTAAGGTACAATTGTCTCTTGTAATAGATATTACTTGAACATGGGTATGCGAACTATCGATATACGTGCCGCTTGTACTTGATATGGCACATGAATTTATGTAACATACGTATGCAACTACCGGTAAATGTACCGCTTGTAATCGTGTCACTAGTTATAACAATGTTTAACCGTATAGTAAATTTCATTGTCATTTTTAAAACCTAGATATGCCCGATACACCAGTCACTCGTGTCAACCTGTACACTTGAAGGAAAGTTGTAATTTGTATTGATATGGCTCCTTTGAGGTAAGAATAATAACACACTGTATGCATAATAGTTATATTGATCAAAAAGTGAAACAACACGATACAACCATACATCACATTACAAAAACTGTATACAAATACGAATATTTATTTGCAGTCAGGCCACAGGGCCATAATACATACAGTTTAATTTCATAATTATATAAAATAACCTGAATACTTAAAGAATACAAAGTCATATGATGCAACACGCATGCACTTTCGTAGAACAAATGCTGCTATACATTATAATACCACCAAAACAAGGATTACCTGATAAATAAATACCTATAACATGTAAGCATGCAAAATAGTAACAAACTTATAAAGTAACCTAAGAATCAGTATTTTTTATCAGATATAAATAAACAATGCAATACAAGCATGCAGTATTAAAATGACAGCTAATTTGCATGATAATTACGTAGTTGTTATATATAAGCATGCACATACACACATTTTGCAATCAAAAATATGTGCTTGTAATTTTCATCGGCCATTAACATATTGAACAAACCAAACAGTTTCCATTTCATTCAACCACTGCGGAATAAACAAATCATATCTGTGTTATACAATGGGCACTGCATAAACACAGGGTACTCATCTTCTACATTATAAACATGTCGCATAAGACAAAATTTACAGTATCTATGATCACGTATATAACATACAACAAGAATATCAGTGAAACTGATGGATGCTTCCCGATGATGCGCTATGTCAATCTATGTGTTAATAACCACCTAAAAAAAATCTATTATTAGCCTCGGTGACATTGACCCCAGTGACCTCATCAAAAGGTAGAGGTCCATGCAAGGTATCTACATGCCAAATATGAAAGAGATCGGTAAAGTATTGAAGGTGCTATGAGAAACTGTCACAAAAGTGTGACTGAAAAATCTATTATTAGCCTTGGTGACCTTGACCCCAGTGACCTCATCAAAAGGTAAAGGTCCATGCAAGGTACCTACATGCCAAATATGAAAGAGATCGGTAAAGTATTGAAGGTGCTATGGGAAACAAGTGAGGAAGGACAAACTGGCAACTATATGCTCCGCCGAAATTTTATTTCGGGGAGCATAACAATTAGGAAAAATATGAAAAACAACGAATTTCAAGAATAAATGCTACGACAGAATCAGGAACACTGATAATAAAATGGCTTTTGTAAGGTGCATGAAGACAGCAAAATGAATACTGCAAATCATACAAGTCACAGAACATATCATTGACAATTTTTCATAAATGATTCAGCTATAAAGGTGCCATGATGACACTATATCGCTCATCTGACTGTTGCTTTTGTCTATAAACTTGAACTCTCTTCCTGGCCATTTAAAAGAAGTGTTCACTATGAGCAAATAAGGACAAATTTGCCTGTGAGTTGGGTATAGCATCTTTTGAAATTTACGGAGGAGGTCAACCAGACGATGTTTTATGCCAAATATATAAGCTTTCCTTTTGGTTGCCATCTCAACCAGATTTATGCATGGAATGCATTTCATTTAACAACTTTGAAAGAGGTTCATGCAAGAAAACTCGTGCCATGTTTCATTAAGATTGGCACAGAGGTTAGATGTTGTTTAAGTAAAAAATGTTGACCCATGACGGACCAAGACCATTCACAATAGCTCACACTGAGCACTTTATGCTCAGTTGAGATATAAACACAAAACAATTATTGCATAATAATACATAGTATGTGTTTACTCGCTCAGTCTTTAAATAGAAAACAAGGGACAAAATTGTCACAAAACCAGGTTTTTATTGTGAAAAAAAAATCTGATAAAGGGAGAAAACTCAAACTGAACTTTTGAAATGACCAAAAAAAATTAACCCCCTTTGTAAGTTTTTTTTTTTTAAATCTATTTTTAGTCGTGGCGACCTTGACATTGGAGATATTGACGTGATTCTTTCGTGGGACACACCTACCCATGATGGTGAACAAATGTGCCAAATGATTTTAAAATCTCACAATGAATGACATAGTTATGGCCAGGACAAGCTCATTTATGGCCATGTTTGACCTTTGAACTCAAAGTGTGACCTTGACCTTGGAGATATCGACGTAATTATTTCGCGCGACACACCGTCCAATGATGGTGAACAAATGTGCCAAATGATTTTAAAATCTGACGATGAACGACATAGTTATGGCTCGGACAAGCTCATTTATGGCCATTTTTGACCTTTGAACTCAAAGTGTGACCTTGACCTTGGAGATATCGACGTAATTATTTCGCGCGACACACCGTCCAATGATGGTGAACAAATGTGCCAAATGATTTTAAAATCTGACAATGAACGACATAGTTATGGCCCGGACAAGCTTATTCCGCCAGCCCGCCAGCCAGCCAGCCCGCCCGCATTCGCCAATCTAATAACCAGTTTTTTCCTTCGGAAAACCTGGTTAAAAAGCATCAAAAGATGCAATAGTAAGTATTAAAAGTTGAGATGAACTTAAAATTATAGATCATTTAAGTATCACAAATTAAACTAACCCAGCTAAAGCAATTCTTATCTTTTTTTCATATGATAACTTTTTCTTCTTATTCCATTCATTTAAAAAGAATTGTAGGTAAAAGCAAAAGTGTGACTGTGACATCTGACGGGCCGACCTTTTAATGCACTGTATAAAGCTGAAAAATTGTTCACATATTTCAGAATTTACAGATTCAAAGCCTTGAAGTCTGCTAGCTGTAAAAGCACTAGAACATTTGTGGGAGTAGCCATGGAAAATGTCATGAAAAAAACGTACATTTTTATAGTATCCACTTTCTCTGTTTAGGCAATATTCTTGTAAATTACATGCAAAGTCATAAAACACGTCTTGTGGAGGGGTTTCTAAATAGCTATAGAGTGATAATGCGGGATCTTTTCTTCCTTCTGCCCCAGTCATGTGAAAACCATAGCAATGTCCATGGTCTGCACAGAACCAAAGAAATAATGTTGATGTTCCTCGAGCAGAAGTTTGAACTTTAGAATAAAGCTTTTGACATTTTTCAAATTCTAAAGTCGCATCGTCATGGTCTATATTTCTTTTAACACAGCTATCATTGTCAATGGAAAACTTTCTTACACTTCTTAACTTTAACCCAGATTCATTAAAATAATAGGCCCTTCCAAACTTTTCAGGATTGTATGTGCCCAGTTGAGGTACAGGTGGTTCTGGTTCAGTAACTTGCAATGACATTGATTCATTAATTAGATATTGCAAAAATAATCTAATGTCATCGGGCAATATTTTATTGTTACTTATTAAAGACTCGCAAATTAAATCTCTTAGTTCAGGTGCAAACGAACGAGTTTCATTAACAATACTATTAAATCGATCATTTTCAATATTGGGGCTATTTAATAATAGTTGAATTTTGTAACAATATGCAGGGGGTACCAGGCTTGTAATGGACGCTGTTGTGGCTAGCATTTTTAAAACATTTCAATATGCAACTCGTTCATTATCACTCATTTGATAAAATCTTTCGAAGGAACCCAAAACTTCAGAGGGCAGTGCTTGTTTTAACAACTCGATACGGTCCAATAAATCCCTCTCTGCAATAATTTCATTCTCTTTAATTTCATTCAGTTCTTTCCGAGCAATGTAATCTAAAGTAGTTCGAAGGTTAATCATTTCTTGTTTGTCTATTCCATTCAAATTTTTCAAAAAACATCTATCCATTCTACGATGCAGCGTATTATTAATGCCCAAAGCCTGGTTTGTTTCTGTAATTTCCTCATAATTTGAATTCCGAAATCCAACCACTACTTTTGTACCATCACAGCACAATCTCTTAGGACCATAACCACATACACCACAGGGTATAAGGAAATCTATTTTCATGTTTGAAGTCCAACTGAACCAAAAATTAAAAAAAACTGTTTGATCCATAAACCTAGCCTTATTGTGGCGAGTTTTATACATCTCATTTTTAAACTGGCAGTAAGAGGAAAAAGTGCAACTAGAATTCATAACCATAGATACAAATTCCCACCCTATTTCATCTCCTGCTGCTGTATCCCTACTTAATACATGTATACAATCTAAGTCCCCTTCATCCCAAAGAATTCTGCATGGCTTACTAATTGAATTATAGCATTCACGTATATGAATGCCACATTTTACAGGTGCAAAATTTGTGTAAATAGTTAATGTCCTTTGTCTTTCGTGTATGGTCAGTCCATTTTCACTGTAATTATCGTCATCTTCTCGCTTGAGCCAACCGCTTCCACAGGGACAGGTATTGTCTGGAATATCTGGAAATAATACAGGTCCTTTTAGGCAGCCATCTGAACATCGAACAAGGTTAGAATCATTCCACTGATCACGTTTTATGATATTTTTCCTTAACTCATTATTGTCTTTAAGTCTGGGAGAATGTTTACTTCTACACTTAAAATTCCAAAGTCCAGATTCCTCATTGAAGTTATTGTATGCAGCAGTACTTAATGTAACCGAAACAGGCATTTCATTATCAATATTGTCATCAAATAACTGCTGTTCTTCATCATCATTGTTATCATTAGTTGTATGAATTAAATCTTCCCACATGTGAGTATATGATTTAAATAAGTTTAAGTGCCTACAAACCTTTGAATTTAGTAAAGTACTTATATTTCTCTTATAACTCTTTTGAGAACGGCATCTACCAGCAGTGCATGACACAGTGCATTTACCAAGCCTTTTGTTCATGCTAAAATGAACAAAAGCTGGATACTCGTCACCTTCTATAAGAACAGAATATTTTCTAATTTCTGGTTTTCTAGATATTTCAACTATTTCCTGATTGTTAAAACACAAAGCCTTTTGAACAAAGTGTTGGATTCTTGACAATGATTCTGGACACTGTACATGGTCCGGTGCTAAACAAGGTAATACATGCAATTTAACAAACTTACAATGCATGCAAGTTACACAGTTATCTCCTGAAGAGTCTAAAACTAGAAATTCTTCGTTCCTAATATTAAATTCCTTCACATTAAGCAGAGTTTTGTATATTTTACATGTGCAGTCAAGATAGTCACCAGTTTCTTCACAAAACCTAGTAGTGAAAATAAAATCATTTGCTTTAAATGAACCATCCATTTCGCAGTAATCATTAAGGCACCACACTAGATTGCCGCTGTCATCATGCATTTGTATAACTAAAGTGCCATGATCAAGAAGGGAACAACAGTAGTTTTTAAATATTGACAGGTTTCCGAAATGCTCAGAAATATCCGTTTCAGTGTCTTTATTAGAAATGCCAACTCTTTTCTCTAATTCTGATCTACAAATATTTATTGGCTTTAAATGCTTTATGGTCTTTCTTTTTTTCAAAACTGGTTCTGACGTTTCAACAGTGGTTTCATTGCATTCATTTAACTCTGGAAAATACTTCTTATAAAAGGAAAATAAGTTAACATAATCCTTTTTCAAAAAGAGCTGAATCGTTTTGTTTCTTAATGATGTACCCAAAGAAATGTTGCCTGATTCAACAAAATTAGATTCATAACGTGCTGATTTAACAAATAAATCTGGCTTTGCTTTGATGTTTCCAGACAAGCTATTCAAAACAAATGACTGATGTAGGAGAGTATCATTCACAAATGCTGGTACTGTTATTATATCTTTTGAACAACGACTTTTGGTCACAAGTTGATTTATTTTAAAGTCATAAACTAGTTTCAGTAAACTTTCATGCACATCCTGCGGTTTCATTTTAAAAAACATCTTTTCAGGCTTGTCTACAGATGCTTTTGATTTGAATGGCGAAAAAAGTACTACGTAAGACAGTAGTTGAACACTATCACAATTTTCATTGTCATTCAGTTCATTTACATATGATGGCAAAATTTTATCAACACAATGACTAAATATTTTATCTGGGCGATTCCTTTTTATATTATGTTTATTTTCATCGATTTTCATTTGATTTATATCTTCCAATGTAATAACTTGATGCAACAAAACATTATCATCTGCAACATTAAAATGCTCCTTAAGGAAATATAAGTACTTATGTTCCATGAATCCACTGTAAACTCCAGATTCAACATACCTTACATAATAAAATTCATTGTCTTCAATTTTATTTTTAAAAACTGAACATACAAAGGTTCCAGTTGTACAGTTGTTATGTGCAGATAATCTACTAGCTTCTTGTTCTAATTTAAAAAAAGATTGCTTCTTTGATGTAACAAAACCCTTTTCTGCTAAAGTTTGTAATACAAGATTTTGCAATTTTAAAGCGTTTGAACAGTTTGTTAAATTTTCAATCAATATATCTGACCACAATTTATTGTTAACATTAAATTGAACATTCTCATTTGATTTTCTTCTTTTCCGCATTCCTTTGTTTAAAGTTGTTCCTGAGAAGTATGTATTGCACAACTCTGGTCTAGATGTAGAGACAAACACATTATTTTCATTATAACTAGCTACAGTATATATATCTTTAGGAGTAGGACTATAGTCAGCAGCAGTATTAAACTGTACAGTTGGACACTTTCCCTCATCATTTTCCCAGTTTTCACCTAAATATTTTCTTTTAAGTAAGAAGTTATTTTTATTTTTTTCATAATCAGAAGGAAGACGTATACTTAGCAATTCCAGGTATTTGTAGTGTTCCTCTATTGTGTAATAACCCGTTGGAATGGAGAAATCTTCATCAAATAAGAGCAGCATCAGTTTGGACCTCTGAAATTTTTAATTCAATAATGACAAATAATTTTGTCATTTTCAAATAAGGCATATAAGTGATTTTCATATACGATCTTTAAAAGTATACAACTGAATCCTCTGATCTTCAAATGAGCGGGATCGCCAGACAAACTTCAACATTGCGACATATTTGAAACCAATTGAGAAACAATTTCATGGCCATATCTTGATTTGTTCATTTAGTATCAGCAGTATGTTCTAATCGAACAAAAGTGATAAACAAACAATTGAACATCTGTAATAATGGTAGGAAATGAAAAACACATTGACTTGTTAGCTATTAAATAAAATTTCGAGATAAATGAAAATGCTTTATATAACATGAACAAGACAATTTACCAGATGAAGTGGACACATATGCAGATCTGTTGTCTGTTCATTGATCTTCCCATCAGGTAGCGTGTTTTTCCATTCATCGATTGTTTTGAATATCTCGCTGTTCTGTGGGCACAAATATGTGAGCAGTGCAATCAAAAGTACTAAAACTAAAACTGCCTTAAAGGAATATCTCTTTGGAATGAATATGTTTTACATAAAAATGCATTTAAAAATGTACAATCGACAACTTTACAACACATTGCCAATTCTTTTCTCGTAACAGTTAAAAAAACACCAATTAACAATGATTAACACATCTGTACAGTTTATACTGAAAATATACAAATGATTACCTACATCATACAAATGTCTCAAAAGATGCAGCTCAAATCTTCTTACAGCTGAAAAACATTCATGGCAGTCTTCCCATTGGCATCTATTTGTTCCCTCTATGTGACATACTATATGGGCACTAAGTTCACCATAATTAATAAATTTCTTGAAGCATGATGTCCACTTGCAACTGAAAGTCTGTGGAAGTAAACATTTGTATTGTTATTAAATTGCTTAGTGAATATATAAGATATATACGAGTATAAAAACAAGCAATCATATGTTTTTTTTATTTTTTAAATATACTACTATGGTAGTAGTATTTGAGAAAATGAAAACAACTATCAGAATGGATTAACATCATTTTTTACATTAATTTACTACCTAAATTACAGAGGAAACAGAATGGATTAACATCATTTTTTTACATTAATTGACTACCTAAATTACAGAGAAAACAACGCCCCCTACTGCGCTTTTATGCCGCACAGCAGCTATTTAAAAAAAAAGACCTTTGACCTTGAAGGATGACCCTGACCTTTAAAAACTCAAAATGTGCAGCTCCATGAGATACACATACATGCCAAATATCAAGTTGCTATCTTCACTATTACAAAAGTTATGACCAAGGTTAAAGTTTTGGGACAGACAGACACACACAATGCCAACCAGACAGGCCAAAAACAATATACTTCGATCATATGATCTTTGGGCATACAAATAGAAAATGGTCAATATATGAGATAATAATTTCAAACAAGCACCTTCCTCAAATTACCCTAACCACACATATAATATATATATATATATATTTATTTATAGAACATTAACAAGGTTAAAATTCCTCTGCTTAAGGAACTTGCCCACTAATATTGTTTATTATAAGGCAGGAATATCTCACCGGTCCAGGGTTAAGTTCAACGTCATTTGAAAGAATAAGAAGAAGCTGTGAAGTGTCTACATCTTGTTGGGGTGTCTCGTCAGTGTCTCGTTGGAAAAAGAAGTGAGATGGCACATTGACTTGATCTTCATTTGCGGCGTTGTCATCTTGTTGGGGCGTCTCTTCAGTGTCTCGGTGGCAATGGATGTTGGATGGCACGTTGATTTCATCTTCCTATAATAGAATAACCCTTCCTTTAATACAATACTTACTAGAAAAACAAGACTATTGCTAAGCAATGTATGTCCCCTACAGGCTCCACCATTATAAGATTTTTTTTCATTATATATATTTGTTGCCATAGCAACCAGAAATTTTGACATAGGAACAAAATGAAATGACGTACATAATGTCCATATTGCCATATATCCATGTTTCAAGAAAAAATATGAAGAACTTTTAAAGTTATCGCAGGATCCAGAAAAAGTGACAGACTCACAGAGCGCAAACCATAAGTTCCCTCAGGTTTAACTGTTAGGGGAGAAAAAGTATTATATTTTTTCATTCAAAAACATAGAGTATATTTACATAACATAAAGCTATACAACAATATGTGTTCCATTTAAAAACCTGATTGTAAAGTGTGTCAGGCCTATCAACTTTCAACGATGAATGCTTCCTTATAAAATGGTCGAGCATGGCATCTTCCGATGAACAGCACACCCTGCAGTTTGGGCAATTGTAGCAAGGGACCTAAAAAATACCACTCAGCCTGAGGATTCTAAAATCGCATCTAAGTAATATTTGTGAAAAACTCATGGAAATTGAAACAAAACAAAAACATGTACCACAATTGGTTCATACTTTAGAACATCTTTACATTATAATGAATTCAATACAGGCCCAGGACTGGTCCTGAAAAGCTTGCACATGGAAGACTTACATACACCAAAACCCCGCTTAACAGGTTATTGGTGATAATCAATTATACCTGAATTGTAAGAATACCAACTATTTAGACTAATTTTATAAGGTCCTTTGTGTCGTCTTTAAAGCTTGGTTTTACTGTATTTGTAGAACATCTAAATGACCATACATGAAAGGATGAATGTGTGTTTTAAAGGATCTTCTTGAACAAGTTTTGTTTATCTGACAAGAAAGAATACTTTCTGTCATTGATTTACCTGTTTGTTCTTCTTTTTCGTCATGGTAGGTTTCTCCCTTTTAACCTTACCAGTCTTGACTTCCATCTTCTTGCGTTTCTGAAAAGTTATTATGCTATCAGTCCATATTACCAGTACAAATGCTACAAATTACTACCGGTTATATAATTTGAAAAGCGTATACCTTTGGAGATGATTTGAAATAATGTGAATACATCCCTTTCATTAAATTCATTCTTTTAATGAAAACATAAAAATTGTTTATAGCATTGTGCCATGCTATCAGATCAATTGGCATGCTACATATATATAGTGTCATATAAGCAGGGCAATCATTGTCTTTCATGCTTGAACCAATTATTACTATATTATGATACATAAAAATAGGACACAGATGAATCAAACACACATTCTGCTGATTTATATTAAAATCAAGTAATGAAAATACCTATGAAAGAAATATTTATGTAACTTGTCAAGATGGAAAGTGTTAAAAAGTATGGAGCATATTGTCATAAAATTAGTACCAAGCATAAGCCATTCAACTTGTATGCAGACAGGAAAACAGCCACATTTTCAGTAATGTCAAGGTAAACAAATCCACTGCAGCATAACCTTTAATGCATGACGAAAAAACAGGATCATTAATGCAGTGTCTGTGAATGCACAATCATGTAAAATTAATATTCATTCAGGCTAAAAATTGCCATCCAGTAAAAAAGGGAAACTATGTCTGAACTATATTTTTGTTGTCCCGGACAATATTGGACGACCACTAATTCCAATGACCGTCAATATAAAACTAACAAAACGATTAAACCTATTTGACATGAAACTAACAAGAGAGTTACTGCAGTAATAGCATTCATGCAGCAAGTTTTAATATAAAACAAGAGCACCGCATAACGGGTGCTACGCTCGGCTGCGAAAGCTTGTCAGATTTTTTTTTAAAGGTCACAGTGACCTTGACCTTTGACCTAGTGACACAAAATGGGTGTGGTGTGTAGAACTCATCAAGGTGCATATACATATGAAGTTTCAAAGTTGAAGGTGGAAGCACTTTGATTTTAGAGCCAATGATAAGGTTTTAGCATGACGCCGGCGGACTACGAGCAGGCTATGACAATACCTAGGGTTTTCTCCGAAAACAGCCTCGCTAATAATTATTGTTCGGGTGTCTAAAAATAAAGCAACAATGAGTGCCTTATGTTGGCATATGTTTATGTTGTATGTAATTCCATTAAGAACGGTGATTTTTATGTAACTAGTTAAGAATGCATTACATTTATGTATATATAGGTTAACAACAGCTGTCACCATAGGATGACTTATGCCCCCTATAAACGCTTGATAGAAGTTATGAGCTTTTTTCGAAACCTAAACGCAGACCCTAAGTTCAAGGTCAAGGTCACAGGGGTCAAAATTTGTGTGCGCATGGTAAGGCTTTGTCCATATACACATGCATGCCAAATATGAAGTTGCTATCTGAAGCAACATAGAAATTATGAGCATTTTTCGAAACCTAAACGTAAAGTGTCACAAACAGACAGTCCGATCACTATATGCCCTCCTTCGGCGGCATAAAAAGATGTGCCAGAAATTAATGACTTAAAGGATATAATACATGTAAATGTTAACAAATAGATTTTTTCAACGAAAGCAAAAACAACAAAACAAAATGCACCAAACAAGCTTCCTATTCCTTGATAACATGTATAAATCTGCATTTATTTACTGTGCTTTCCCTATCGGTATTTTATGGCTATTTATTTCACACAGATTTCACTACCAGTAACATGATGATGAATAAAAACAAGAGCACCGCATAGCAGGTGCCAACGCTCGGCTGCAGGTGCAGTTTCTTTTTTTTAAGAGTTCACAGTGATCTTGACCTTTGACCTAGTGACACAAAAAAGGGTGTGGCATGTATAACTCATCAAGGTGCAGCTACATATGAAGTTTCAAAGTTATAGGTGGAAGCACATAAAACATTGTGGCATTTCTTTTCCAACTGAAACAATTAACAAATGCATGTACATGCAAACAAAAAAGTCAACAATAACAAATGCACCAATCAAGCTTTATATACCTTGTGTGGCATTTCTTTGCCAACTGAAACAACTTACACATGCATGTACAGACATGGCATAAGTGCAAAACCTCATCCACCAAAGTTGACCATTTTGAAAAATAACAACAATTATATAATAATATGCAGAATACAACAGAAAGGAAATATGTCCTCAAAATAATAACACTAATATGGTCTTTACTTATATTTTACTTTTAAAATAGGTTTGGTTGTTGTTGTTTTTTTCAACAAAAAAAAACCTAGTTTTAAGAACCAGTAGGACATTTCCACAATGAAACAGTGAGGGTTATCTGAAATAAACGGTATTTTTACCTTCTTTCCATATCTTTTGGTATTTCTGGTTGCAGACCTCTTAGCTCTGGCTGTGACAACCTGAGAATGAATTGTGTGTGTGAAAATTTGGAAAACAAAAGTTATATAAACTAACTAGTTTATCTTTTATACAATTACAGAATGTTATGTTCTGATATAACTGAATGGTTATGACATCAACTCTGTGGTCTGGCTTTCACACAAAGACATCTGTTGAACTTTTTATGTTTACCACTTAATGACAAACAATGCCTTAGATGATTAAAGGCATTGCTTTAGAAGTATATGACCTGCAGTCCAACTATTGCCTTACAGCTACCAATAATGAAGGGCATTTATTATTATGGTGCTGATCAGGGGCAAAAAGGCGAGGCTAAAAAGAGACATGACAGGGTGCCCAACTTAACGGCTCTAGACATAACATTAATTTATAGGCTGTAACAAGCCATATGAGCAATCAATACTGGATTGCAATCACTTTATAAATGTTCATTAAAAATGATGAAATATCTGTACGATTAAATGCATAGAAAAGTTACCGTTATTTTATGTGCCTGATACTTAATGTCCCTGGGAACTGGTACTTCACTTGCATCCACCTTGTCTTGAATCTCTGGTTGAGCTCCCTACAATTTATTTAACCATAATACAGGTATTATACTTTTTTTTAAACGGCTTATTTTATTCAAAAATATAAACATTACAGCAAAATCAAACTGTTATGAATATTTGTAGGTGGAAGCGCTTTGATTTTAGAGCCAATGTTAAGGTTTTAGCCTGACGCGGAATTGCAGTTTTGTGCATAAATCACATTTGCTTATGGCTCATAAATGCAGTCCACTTTGTTGTAGCACTAAACTCACAGTCTGCACAATATCCGAAAAGAGTGCTATGGTGCTGTCATGCTCCTGAACCGGTACTTCCGTGGCTGAGAGAGCTGGCCATTCTGTAGGATCTTGAACAGCAGCCTCCACACACAGCTGGTTTGGCAGGTCGTCCTGTATGGATGCTAAACACCTCCTAGCCCCTTCAGCACTCAGATGTAGTCCATCATGGGACAAGTACAGGGACTTCTTAAAATTAAATTTTGATTATAGATAGTTACCGTACCAATTTGTTTTAAACATAACTAAGATATTAAAGCAGCAAATTCAATGAACTGGTTTCCCTCAACAAATGAAAAAATATTTTAGTTTCAATCAATTAGAGTGTACAACTCTGAACTGACCAAAATGATCATCCTGACGAAACTAATGCAAGAACTACTAAAGAAATGATAATACATGTTTATTTTTTAATTTCATTAACTTCCAGATTACAGCACAGACAGATATCTTTAATTATGGGGCTTTACGTCTAGAGCTGAAACCAACAAAACGTGCAAGTGTACCACCTCAAAGTAATACATCTATTTTAAAATTCATGATATTTCATGTAAAAGTTATTAAGAAACCAGTAATTGCAACAAAACTGCTCAATGAGTCAATTTTCACTAATTAAGGGAGCATATCTCTTGAGCAAAGAAGGATGTCTGAACAGAATTTGGGATTGGTCCACCGCAGTATAATGATGCATATATTTATTTAAAGTTTCATGATGATAAAATTCCATGCAACAGTTGCTGAGAAACTTCCTTTTTCACTCTAGATCTTTCCCTATACCTGTTTAGTTGCTCCATAGTCCATGTATCTCACAGAAGGCACATGGTGACTCAGTTCCCACAGCATGCTGTTTGCGCTCCTTATCCACTGGCAGTAGTTCCTCAACTGTGCCCCTGAGAGTGGCCATCGGGGAAACATTCTCACATCAAAATCGCGTGGAAGAATCTCGCAAAGCACCACGTGTATTTCAGTGCACACACTGAATACAACATCAAGGATCTCTGTCACACAACTAAAAATAACAAGCAAATTCATTGAATTGATATACCCTGCCAATATGCTTCTGGACACAAAAGTGTTATATTTGACACTAAAGAAGCATTTTTTAAGAAACAAAGGGCCATAACTCTGCTATTAACAGATGGTGTACGATGCCATTGGGCGTGCATCATCCTCTTATCCATATATATACTCACCAAGTTTCAATGAAATTCGCCAAAGCACTTCCAAGATATGGCTCCGGACACAAAAGTGCTGGACGGACAGATGAAAAGACAGACGGACAGACAACCCCAAAACAATATCCCTCCTCCTATGGCGAGGGATAATAAGTAAATGGTATTAGTTGCTCATTGTATTATCTTCCCATCACAAACAATTATTAACAAGAGATGTGTTCGTCAGAAACACAATGCCCCCTATTGCGCCGCTTTGTGTTTTTTTTTTACCTTTGACCTTGAAGGATGACCTTGAACTTCCACCACTCAAAATGTGCAGCTTCATGAGATACACGTGCACACCAAATATCAAGTTGCTATCTTCAATATTGAAAAAGTTATGGCCAATGTTAAAGTTTTCGGACGGACAGACGTCATATATTTGACATTTGACCTTGAAGGATGACCTTGACCTTTCACCACTCAAAATGTTCAGCTCCATGAGGTACACACGCATGCCAAATATCAAGTTTCTATCTTCAATATTGCAAAAGTTATGGCCAACGTTCAAGTTTTTTTTCCAGACGGACGGACAGACTGAGACATACTGACTGACGGGCAGTTCAACTTCTATGTGCCACCCTACTGGGGGCATAAAAAGTTACAAACAACTACAAAAATATTTGAGAAACTAACTTAACTATTTTATTTCATTAAAATGCCAATCCAAAAAAATCTAATAAGAAAGTTGATCAAGCTCATTTTTATTCATGCTGCTAAGCTGTTCAGTGGCGGATCCAGGGTTTCTAGTTAGGGGGTTGGTGTGGACATTCAATAATACAGGCCAATGTAAAAGCATAATGGTGTAGAGAATGTGGTGTCCGCCTAGTGATAGGGAGTTAGGAGGTTCTCATTATCTTCTCCATAAACACCAAGTTCTGGTTCTTCCCAGGAACAGACTCGAGTGTCTCAATAAGCATAGTGCGTTCGCTGCAATAAAGCTAAGGTAAATAGGTTAAATAAAAACTAAAACTGAAAAATTTCTGTTCAACATACCGGTAGAAATCGCTATCCTTGCAGCAAACATCGTTAGAGCCAAGATGCAGGTACAGTATGTCGTAACAACCTGACATCAGCTCTTGATGCAGCAGCTTTCTAAAGCCCTTCCGGTCAGACACATACTTTGCACATGCATAGTAAAATAAGATCTTCCATTTGGAATTGGTTTTCATTTGCAATAATTTTTCTTGAGTTGTCATTTGTTATTGAATAATTATGTAAAATAGTCATCATAGCTATGTTCGAGACAAGCAAGCTTATCTTTGTTAATATTTATCTAACTTGTTCTATGTTGCGTCAAATTTCAGGATTTGCAATCTTTTTTCCCATTTTGGTTACAGCAGAAAGGGTATTTTTCTTAATTCCATAATAAATGTTTTATCAGTGTAATAATATACATGACGTGTACATGTAAATACCATGAAACTGTCAGGGTAAAATATCTTTTAGGGTATTAAAGCAGTATTCAGTGGAGTTTTAAGCATTTCTTTAAAAACAAGAGATGCGTTTGTTGGAAACACAATGCCCCCTATTGCACCGCTTTGAAGCCATCTACATGTATTCAAACTTTGACCTTGAAGGATGACCTTGACCTTTCACCACTCAAAAATGTGCAGCTCCATGAGATACACATGCATGCCAAATATCTAGTTGCTATCAAGGATGACCTTGACCTTTCATCACTCAAAATGTGCAGCTTCGTGAGATATACATGCATGCCAAATATCAAGTTGCTATCTTCAATATTTAAAAAGTTATGGCCAATGTTAAAATTTTCAGACAGATGGAATATTTGACATTTGACCTTGAAGAATGACGTTGATTTTCACCTTTGACCACTCAAAATATTCAGCTCCAAGAGATACACATGCATAATTTTTTTTTCAAGTTGCTATCTTCAATATTTAAAAAGTTATGGCCAATGTTAAAGTTTTCGGACGGACGGAATATTTGACATTTGACCTTGAAGGATGACCTTGACCTTTCATAACTCAAAATGTTCAGCTCCAGGAGATACCCATGCATGCCAAATATCAAGTTGCTATCATCAATAGTGAACAAGTTATGGCCAATGTTAAAGTTTTCGGATGGACGGACAGATGCCATATATAAGACATTTGACCTTCACCTTTCACCACTCAAAATGTTCAGCTCCAGGAGATACACATGCATGCCAAATATCAAATTGATATCATCAATAGTGAAAAAGTTATGGCCAATGTTAAAGTTTTCGGACGGATGGACAGATGCCATATATAAGACATTTGACCTTGAAGGATGACCTTCACCTTTCCAGGCATGGCGAAATTAGAAAAAATCTGCCGGTCATCCGGACAGGCATTTCAGAAAATGTGCCGGTCCGGAGAAAATTTAGCCGGACCGTAAAGCAACAACAACTTAACTAGAAAATTCAAAAATGGCAGCGATCACATCTTGATCTCTTTATTCAACCGGCCGTTAAATTGATTTTAATCGCTTAGAGGTTACACTGGCAGCTAATTGGTGTTAATCGGTTGTGTAATGTCAATCATGTTGTGAAAAATTCGCGTGTCAGTTTTTATTACATGTATTCCCTATTAGAACGGTTCGGTGCGATAATTTCAATAACGTATGTGCAAGCCGAATATTTATCAAATTAAAGTTATTCGAAACGATTTAAACATTCTTACTTTAATATGATTGCAGTTTGGAGCGGCTGTTAAAATATACTGCGCACAGTACAAAACACGTTACCTGACATTTAATGATTAAGGCATTTCATTTTTCAGAACGTTTACTAGAAATTAATTAAATAAAAAAGACGATTTATTTACATGCTAACGCAGTGTAATTGTTAACAGAGATTCATTTTCATTTTTGACCAGTATCAGAAAGTCCCCGGGAAGCACGTTTTTTTACATGGCACTGCATATGATGCAATAAAAACATTTCTTTGTACATGTATCGTATTGCATTCAATCTAAATTTAAATTCGCTCGTCCAATGAAAGCTCTGCCCCATAATGCACTGTACTCTTTACACATGAAAAATGGCGTATGCATATGGTTGTGTTGATCACGATACCATATTTTATTGTCCTTATCCTACAATAAAAAATATGTAAAAGCTATCAAAATCTTTTTTGTTAGAACGCAGTTGGCGATTTTGCAAACGAGTTTAAAGTAGGTGTTGTGTAAAAAGTTGGATTTGCTAATTGTACGTAACAAACCTACAGCAAACATCAAAACAACGAGCGATTTCATTTTCATGATGTAGTAAGCGATTTGCTCTTCGAATTTTCAACTTGAAAAAAAAAAGATTTGTTTGCAATCATTTCACATTTTGCCGGTCACCAGGACCGACATTCTTGTTAAACCTGCCGGACCAAATTGAAATCTGCCGGTCAGGACCGGCGGACCGGCAATTTCGCCAAGCCTGCCTTTCACCACTCAAAATGTGCAGCTCAATGAGATGCACATGCATGCCAAATATCACAGTGCTATGTTAAATATTGAAAAAGTTATGACCATTAAAGTGTTCGGACGGACGGACAGACAGACTGACAGTTCAACTGCTATATGCCACCCTACCGGGGGCATAAAAACAATTATTTGGTACACAAAGCTTCAAATAAATATTAAAATTAGCAACCTTTTTTCCAAAGGCAGCAACAAACACTGCAGGGCTAGATTGAACTTTACCGGTACGCAGTTGTTTACAACCATCGACAAAGCGGGGGTTTGGGGGCGGCAGCCCCCGATACTAAAGAAATATATAGGATAATAAGGCGTTGCGTAAGTTGTTATTTGTTAGGTGTTAAGGGTTAGAGTACGCTGTTTGATGTTAAGTGTTGCGTATTGGTAAAGTTCAATCGTCCCCACTGCAGTATAAGACAGTAGCTAAAATAATTATGCCAACGCAAAAATCATCAAAAGACTATGGCGGCAATTTATATCGACTATATAAGACAGTAAAAGGGATAATATAAAGCAGCATGCCACAGAAACATGTTGGGCCACAATTAAAATATTGTTGGTTTGCGCTTTACCAACCCTAAATTTAACAGGTGGGTAGGTAGGTAGGAACATTATTTTATTTTATTTGAGAAATTATATTTTTAATTCACTAATAGTCTATGAATATTTAAAACACTGTTATTAAAGCAATGTTGCAGTGTACGAAGCCCTATGTAGCTTAACATTATCTTGTTTGCTGTTTCTTGCATATATTAATATCAAATGCATGCTTGTGTGTTATTACATCAAATATTTGTTCATTATATGATGATAATTGCTCAAATGCATTTGTAATTATTTAACAGCCAGACAGCTTTTATTTTTAACTTAAACCTTTTCCTTAAATCGGGCTTAATTAGCATGCAACAAGCATTGAAGGAGTGTAGAAAGACAGCCCAAAGCCTTTAATGGAAAAATTCAGACATGGCGAAAGACCGTCACATTTTACAGGCCAGACTTGCCTACCAGGTGAAACAATTCACAGGCCAGTTGAAATTTTTACAGGCCTCAATATTAATTGTTTGACCGGTTAGTGCATAGTCTCGGCATGGCAAAGTAAATTCATAAAAGGGCAAACTGAACATTATTATAAAGCATTATTTCTTCTTGAATGCTCTGAGCTTTTATGAGTACATACGTACAGCTCAGAGGGTCAATAGCTGGGAGTTGTATTATTGCAACTACAGTACACTCCACGCGTTTTCCCCAAAAAACGCGCCCCCTCCGCGTTTTTTTTTCGGCTAGCGAGTGTTCACGCGGCGTTGGAAGAGCGAGGTGAACTTGATTAAACGCTCGGCGTTACGCCGCGTTTGCTAATTCCCGCGGCGTGTATTACTTTAGGCTAGTCGGTAAATGCAGACAATTTCCGTTCTTATCAGTGACCGCCGTGCAACGCCGCGTTAGCAGTCTGCTACTGGGCATGCCAAAAAATAAAAACATTGTTATAATAAATTATTTAAATACTGTAGTTCATGTATAAACAAGGGACAAAATTGTCACAAAACCAGGTTTTCATTGTGAAAAAAAAATCTGATAAAGGGAGAAAACTCAAACTGAACTTTTGAAATGACCAAAAAAAATTAACCCCCTTTGTAATTTTTTTTTTTAAATCTATTTTTAGTCGTGGCGACCTTGACATTGGAGATATTGACGTGATTCTTTCGTGGGACACACCGTCCCATGATGGTAAACAAATGTGCCAAATGATTTTAAAATCTGACAATGAATGACATAGTTATGGCCAGGACAAGCTCATTTATGGCCATTTTTGACCTTTGAACTCAAAGTGTGACCTTGACCTTGGAGATATCGACGTAATTATTTCGCGCGACACACCGTCCAATGATGGTGAACAAATGTGCCAAATGATTTTAAAATCTGACGATGAACGACATAGTTATGGCTCGGACAAGCTCATTTATGGCCATTTTTGACCTTTGAACTCAAAGTGTGACCTTGACCTTGGAGATATCGACGTAATTATTTCGCGCGACACACCGTCCAATGATGGTGAACAAATGTGCCAAATGATTTTAAAATCTGACAATGAACGACATAGTTATGGCCCGGACAAGCTTATTCCGCCAGCCCGCCAGCCAGCCAGCCCGCCAGCCAGCCAGCCAGCCCGCCCGCATTCACCAATCTAATAACCAGTTTTTTCCTTCGGAAAACCTGGTTAAAAAGATAATTGTATAGAAAATTAATACGTATACAAATTCTGTTTTTTAATTCACAGGTACGTCTACAATATGAATTAGTCTAATATAATACATTTGACAAATTTAATTAATATTTAAATCATAACACATATGACACAAGAATAAATGTTCCGTAAAATTTCCAAATGAGAATAATAATACATAATCCGAAACACACTACGATTTTTAATTGTTAACACGACGTTTACAAATGCTTCCAATATACAGTCATCATGTATATTTCCCGACAAAAGCGCGCGAAAATTATGCTGCAATGTACAAGGTCAAGGTACAATGTATACTCCTGCAAAGCGTGCGTGTATTGATTTTTTTTATACAAACTTTGTAGCGCAGAGAACATTGAATTTTGTTGATTTCGGTAAAAAGTTTCTTTGGTATTTATTAACGAAATTATATCGCGAATAAGTTGATATTTCCTCTAAAATAATTTCATATCGAACACGCCGAATTTTAATCGTTACGATATTTTAGTAGAGTAATTATTTTACGTGAAAACATGCAAAGCTTGTCTACTGACCTATTGTGTAGACTGCTGTCTGCGGTGTTTTGACAAAAGGGATAAACATGTGTGAATGTCACTCTGCCAATTTGGTCCATAATTACTGGTAAACATTGAATAGAAATTAGAATGTCGACGCAACATGAATACAACTGTGAATATTAAATGCAAATATCAACTCAATAGTTACCACCTTTTAGCAATCAATGGAATAACCTACAAACAAAGAGAAAATAAATGCATTAACGAGCAGAGAATTGACTTTGTTCCGACAATTAAAACCATTTCTTATGCATTCGTTGAACTTGTTTACTTGAGTAAGTTATGCCTTTAGACAGGAAGCGGCAATTTCTTTGATTACGTCAAACTGTCAATTCACACAGATTTGCGAGATGTTTAGGGTCCTTGGTCATTTGTATACATGTTCAGTATAGAAAATCACCTGATAACATGAAATTTTTGGATTAAATTATCAAAATAAAAACAATGTTGCAAACTGTGTTTATATTAATTGGTAAGTATTAGTTAAAAGACGACGTTTTGTGTGTCGTAAATCAACGAGTTTTCTTTACAACAACAACTACTTCTACAACCACGTCGGGATCGATCTATCTTGGTTGTTTTTTTTTTAATTGTAAATATCATACTACATGTACATGTATGTACTTGTAATAAATGTAATTTTATTTGAAAATCAGGAAGTCAAACAAAATAAAATTGATCGTTATCTCGTAAAACGCGGAGTTTTCCCCGCGTTGCCAACGCCGAGGGCCGCCGCGTCGGCTTATCAGTTTTGCCGATCGTTAACCGCCGCGTCCAAAATCATGCAAACGCCTCGTATAGCGGGATTTTCTTAATCTCCCTCCAGGTCGAAACCCGCGGAGTATGGAGGGAAATTGGGGAAAACACGTGGAGTGTACTTTAACATAAGCACGAAAACTTGTTTTGGGGAAATAAATTAAGGGTGTTAGTTTCAGTTTGTGGATATATTAACGCTTTAAACATATATACTTGAGTGTTGTCGATGTATTTAGCTAAGAGACATTAATATATTAAATAAGTTTACCTTTACATATCCATTTCACTAACATGCCAATACAGTAAACTGTTTAGTGTGCAAACATAATAAAGCAGAATATGCACATGAATCTGATTAAACACAGATCCACTTGCATATAAATCAAATCATGTTTTTCTTTTATTTTGCGTTTTCGAACGATAATCCTGTAACTGTTAGATGTATTTTTCTTTGCGAGTAGACTGCATTCCAATTTTCAAACACTTGTTCTGTGACATTCAGTTCATACATTTCCAAAAAAAGAGTTTTATTTGTATCTAAAACGTATGCTCCATCGTAGAAAGACATGCTCTTTTCATTAATCCATACTAATTATATGATGTCCGTCGTAAATTCAATAGTCATTTATCCTCGCTGAGCATCGTTATTTCTTTTAATTGTCCGCCATCTTGGATCACGTTAACAACATGTGTACAACGAACGTAAACTCGTATATGACCGACTACTTTTGCGAACCAATAGTTAATTATGATGTCGTTCGGCCATTTTCACGGAACACCGCCGATCGCGATGCTGGTTATAGACTCTTGCATTACTGTCTATTCTGGGGCATATGAAATTCCAACCATAGGAGCGACCTAGATGATCGGTCAGGGGCGATAATAATGGACAGGGATATAAATACGCGCACGAATAAATATTGCAGTCGGCTCTTTTATGATCGGCGAAAAAAACGAAAATAAAAAAATACGTTTTCAGAAATCGCAATAAAAATTTTTGGGTCGGGGGGTAAAAATTGGGTCGGTCGGTAAAGGGCAAACAAACTCAATTTTAATTTAGGCCTTGGGTCTCACACTCAACTATAAACAGTTAAAAAATTATTCACCCGATACGGGCAGAAAGTCAATCCTTGCATTTGGAGGACACGCAGACTTCAAACGATGGACATTGGAATCCCCGGCAATAAGAACACGAACATCGCTGCTGCACCAGACATGTTCTTCACCTGAAACAGAATAAACAAAAGGCTTCCACGAACCCTGGGGCAGTATAAAAACTCAAAATACAACACGACAACAAACAAACGCCCGAATTAAAATACAATCCGAACCTGGATTTTCCAAACAAGTTTAACAACGTTCAGTTTTTAAATAGGTAACGTCGCGAAATCAAATTACAAATTCTAAACGAGCACTTTCAAACGATTAAATGTCACGCAACGCGGTTCTCTTAAACTGCAACGTAGTCTCTGGTCAACAACAGCTGTTTTATAGTATGTAAGCTTTGGTCAGTATAAAATACTGTCGAGAATAAAATTCTCTGGACTCTCTGAAAACCCTTGTTAAACAAGTTCAAATCAGAAAGGGAGATCACCACCACTTACTATAGCCTATCCTCTCCCCTGATTCAAGATCAGTGTTCTGATTGGCCAAAATGATTTGGGCGACCGTGGACCAACAGGCCTCTGGGGTTTTCAAGCTGTCAGTGTAATATTTGTTAGCAGTTTAGGTCAATATAAAATAAATTACACACGACATCTTTGTACTTTGTGCAAGCATACAAAAGTCTCTACAACCTATCACAGCACAGAGACTTGACTTGATTCGATGATAGCTTTATCAAATCTCTGCAGCCATTACAATTATACGGAATCCGGAGAGTGCCATCTATAATCTCGCCCTTCCTCCGTCAAAGGCGACACACGACGCACGAAGCGACACACGATATTACATGTATGCGCGACACACAAAGCGACACAATATCTTTTGCGCGACACACGAAGCGACGCGCGAGAATGTACCCCGAAATATCGCCCTTGTGTAGGTAGCCCAAAAGGCGATATATCGTGGTAAATATCGCGTGTCGCTCCGTGTATCGCGCAAAAATTCGTTTGTCGCTTCGTGTATCGCGCGAAATATCGTGTGTCGCTTTGAGTATTGCGCAAAATATCGCGTTTTCAAAAAAAATCAGGGGAGATAAAAATAGGATATTTTCCGTCATCAAGCATCGAGGGCAGCCATATTAATAATAAATGGTTAAAAATTATTGTAACACCGTTTAAAAACGCGAAAGTCGACATGCGATAGTATTTCAGCGATATTTGAACAGTACACTTGTGTGTCGCGCAAAGTTTTAAAGGGACTGTCCAACAGATTAATACGTCGTTCGACGCGAATCGATATTTTGGGAAACTACGAGGATTGCTGATATAGATAAAACATACCTCGATAATTGTTGTGAGCGTGGATGGTCGAGTGGTAAAGTCAGGAGACATTTTTCTCCAAGCTTCCATGACTCTAGGGGTCAGTGGTTCGAGCCCTGGTTAACGTTTTTTCTTCTTTTTTAAAATTGTATTCTTATTTTTTACTGGAGATTTTTAGTTCAAATGTTTAAATTTATCAATACAAAGCATTTAAAGCAGTTTATGGCAAGCTCAAATATCTATATTTACAGAATAGAAAAACGCAAGTAGAATGAAAATAAAAGAAAGCATATAGGTCAGCCGACAACAAATGAATCATCTGTACATATTTGAAATATGTATACGCGCGTTCTTCCCCCTTTTTGGAACTAAGTTCCATTTAAAACACATTTTGGGACCTGACTTCCAAATGATAAACAGCAAAGTTTTGTAACTCTGACTGGCATTTTGACAGAATTATGGCCCCTTTTATACTAAGAAAATTGAATATTTGGATAATGTTTGTGTTTTTGTCCACTTTATCATAGCTATATCTTTCAGACTTGAAACACTCGCTAAGTATCATAAGAGGACTGTACAGGACAAGTAACATAACAAAGGTTGGCATTTTGATGGAATAATGGCCCTTTCTGACTTAGTAACTGTGAATATTTTGTTAACTTTGTGTTTAAATCCACTTTGCTTCTAAAGTATCAAGGCTATAGCTTTCAAACTTCAAATACTTTCTTACTATCATGAGGTTACTGTACCTGGCAAGCTGAATATGACATTGACCGTTGAATGATATTGACTCTCAATGTCAAAGTATTAAATGATGCTTAAATTGCCATAACTTCTTTATTTTTGATCAGATTTGATTCATACTTTGACAAAACAACACTTACCTGACATACCACTATGGACTCCACCCAAACCATCCCCCACGCCCGACCACAGACTTCCCACCATTTTTTTCAATGTTTTTCTTATTTTTGAAAGATCATAAAATAAATATAAACCACAAACCATAATATACCCCCTCTCACCCCGACCGCCCCCCCCCCAATTTTTTTTTTTAAACATGGTTTAAAACACACGAATATTTATTTTTATTATTCTATTTTTGAAAGACTGTCCAACCATCCCTGCCAAGAATTCCCCCAAATTTAGTTTCTTTTTTTTCATTTTTGAAAGATAATGTAATAAATGACCACACCCCCACACTATACACCCCTCTCCACCCCAACCCCTCCCCCTTTTTGCTTGAAGTAATGAGATAGGTGCCTTCACCTTAAAAAAAAATAGATGAGCGGTCTGCACCCGCTAGGCGGTGCTCTTGTTGCAAATGAATTAGAGGAATTCGACTCACTGGATCCACCTTGAATTTTCTCTTTGTTTTGTTTGCAGTTTCAAACCCGCTATTGGCGCCATTTTGACCCTCCGTAAACCTGTTGTTTGTTTACATTGTTAACATCATATGATCCTCACTTTCCAAGAAAATAATATCTTCTATACTTTTATGAACAAAACATTAAATTATTAATCTTTTATATTTTTATAAATTTTCTCCGTTTACACGTATACACGGACCAGTGACCCGTAATCATTTTGTGTTAATGACATTTTTTACAGATTTATTATATCGCAATTTGCATTCTGCTATTAATTTAGTAGCAGACAAATGTTTGCACACTTCAACCCCTACATCAGAGCTTGAGCTTTGAGTGTTCTCCCTAATACGGAAGATTTTAGCGGCTTGTGTATGTATATTGTTAAGTATTCGAGTGCAAGTAAGTGATGTCTAAAGCACATACGTAAACTAAACAATACCATCAGGTGATTCGGTTCTTGAGGGCTTGTTTTCTTTATGAAACCGCCTGTCATGTTCAGGAATGATTTTTTAGGATTGAAAACATACACTTAACATTGTAATAAAGTTTGATACACTCCCAACAAAGTTTAAGCAAAATATGTTAAATTATGTAGCGATTATAATTTAGTCATATACTATAATTATCCATATAGTTTCGCCGAAGCTCCTCCACTATACGACAAGATGTACAAACATATGGCCTCTGTGTCGGAATAAATATATGTAAACGACGTTTTGAAAACAAGTAGTATTACGTGAACTCTGCACATACTCTCAGATCAGAATACTGTGCAAGATTTGTGTGATACGGAGTGTCTTAATCTCACATCTTGTTCGTGCATGATATTATAGCATACAGTTCCGTATGCAGTAGCTCCAAAGAGTGATCAACACCGATATCTGGGCCTAAAGGAACTAAACGTCTTGCTGAAAGGAAGAGCTCATCCTCGCCTCCATCATGCAGCAGTGATGAACAGACATTTGTCTTTCCGTCACACTTTGCGTTTAGGTTTCGAAAAATGCTCATAACTTATATGTCCCTTGAGATATAACCTTCATATTTTGTATGCATGTGTATATGGACAAGGCCTTTCCAAAATTATCACCCCTGTGACCTTGACCTTGAACTTAGGGTCCGCGTTTAGGTTTCGAAATCTGCGTTTAGGTTTCGAAAAATGCTCATAACTTCTATGTTCCTTGATATATAACCTTCATGCATGTGTATATGGACAAGGCCTTTCCATACGCACACAAATTTTGACCCCTGTAACCTTGACCTTGAACTTAAGGTCCGCGTTTAGGTTTCGAAATCTGCATTCAGGTTTCGGAAAATGCTATAACTTCTTTCAAAGCGTTTATAGGGGGCATATGTCATCCTATGGTGACAGTTATTGTTTTTAAGTATTTCCCGTATAATTTGCTTGTAAGGGGCAGGCGACATATCATACTCGCGGAGTTCTAGTTATTTAAATATTATAATCCAACAGAAAATGTTCCCAAATTTGTGTTAAGAAAGGAATCCCTATAAACATTGTGTCATAGTCAGAAACTTCCTTCTAGCATACAAGTTGTTAAATAAAAGGCAGTTCGTATTCAGTTCATCAAGGATTTTTGACAGATACTGCCACCAAGAGAAAACGCCCTAAACATTCAGTAGATGGTATGAACGCCTTCCTGGGCGATGTACTGCAAAAAAGAGAAGAAGCTGTAGAGAAGCGGCACCAAGAAAATATTCAAGCTGTCAACTCGCTCATTGGTGTTTTATAAGACACCATAAAACAAATTAGATTTGTAGTGGCGCAATCACTTTCTATTTTCAGTTAATACAGCCTAATGACATAGGACCTTAAATGTACTCTTGTTATTTTTTAACATATTGTTATAATGTTCAAAAGTTAATGTTATCCATATTTTCTGAAAAAAGATATTTGACTTCAGGGTTTTTCTTATAATTCTGATTTAATTTATGGTCCTATGTATTATAACCGTTTTAAAGCGAAATAGTGAAAGTGTTTGCCTATGAATGCCGCGAAATTTAGCTGATAGTTTAATTTTGTACAGACTGTTTAGTGGACTCACATTTGCTTTATCCCTGTTAATGTTCAGTTTTGTTTGTTGTTTATGAAAATGTATACCCCTTATCATATTAAGATCTAGTTGATTTTGTGTATGTAACATATTGAGAGGAAGCGGTTTATGCAAAATTATTCACGCTTGTAAAACTTTAACAATACTTTAGTAAAAAAAGTATCTTTTTTGCACAGTTATTTTTGATTGTATTATTGAAAATAATGTGGTGGTTTTCCCGCATTTTACTGCCATAGTATTAGATAATCATTCAGGTATGTGTAACTAATGAGCTCATTGTCTTTGTAAACTGTCGAGAAAATTTCAATCACACACTGAAAGTAAATTCTAGACGTATTGAGTTAAAATATTCAATGTCGACTCTTGTATTTTTAATGAACATTTCATTCTGGCAATTCAATATATTTAGACTGCCAACATGTTAATAAATATATATTAGCATTGTTGATGAACATGGTTATTGTGTAATAATTGTTAATTGAAAGGTTTGGCACGTATCTGTTGATATTTGAACTTCAATGCTGTCAAACACAATCTAATACGTACTGAACATGGCAATGAACATGTTGAAATGATAAGTATCAAAAGGTGTGATTTCTATCCATTATCGAGCTTAGAACTTGGATTTGTGTAACAGCAAAATTAAATTCAAGTTAAATGAACCCTGCTTTATTTAACTTAAATGTTGTTGACACTTTGTGTGTACACTTTAAGTTAATTGGTGTTCCCCTGAAGGAGGGCATATAGTGATCGCACTGTCCTTCCGCCCGTCCGTCAGTCCGTATGTCTGTCTGTTCGTCACACTTTGCGTTTAGGTTTCGAAAAATGCTCATAACTTCTATGTCGATTTAAATGTAACCTTCATATGTGGTATGAATGTGTATATGGGCAAGGCCTTTCCATACGCACACAAATTTCTACCCATGTGACCTTGACCTTGAACTTAGAGTCCACGTTTAGGTTTCGAAATCTGCGTTTAGTTTTCGAAAAATGCTCATAACTTATATCAGAGCGTTTATAGGGGGGCATATGTCATCCTATGGTGACAGCTCTTGTTATTTCTGTTTTACAAACGTTCACTAAGCTAACAAGTATGACCTTTTAAATAATGAACAGTTTCAGTAAACAAGTATACTGATACCAGGTGATTTCACAGTGCAATCGCTCTAAATTGAACATCCTTGGATTCAAGTAAATTGATCCATTTACATGGGTTTAGGTTGGGCAAGGCGGTTGCAATATTCCAAAGTATATCAAGTAACTTGTACGTGTTTAAATTTTAAAGTAATAATGACTTTTGTATTTTGTCACACTAGATGAATGTAGCTTTTAGAGAACAAACACGTCTTAACGTTTCAAGTAACGCAGATTAATTTGATATGACCAAAGTGATGTTTTGTCTGTTTAAATTATTTTTTATTAAATACAAGACATAAAGAGTTAAATAGAGAAATAATAGAAAAATAAGTATTAAGTAAATGATTTAACATGTCGTTTAATCAGCGAGTAAAAAATCAACCTGATGTCAAATATGTCATTTTCTAGTGTTATACTTAAGATTGTCTTCAAATGTATGATTTGCTAGCTTTTGTGATTGTATCGGGGATATGTGCAGGAGCAATTGAAAGTGTATTCATACATAGTTTGAATAACCTTCCATTGTAACTGTAGCATTTGTGACTGTTCGGTTTAATAATTGAAAAATGATTTCATGGTACCAGAAAGTCTTATATGGAGGACTCCAGTTTAAAGTTTTATTTTTCCGGTTAAGAGGGTTGCACTGTATAAATTCGATGTGCCATAAACAGATGTATTTTGTGACCACATGTTCCAATTACCGTTTTACTTTTTAATTTTAATGTTATATATAAGGAACATATTGATTCATGTGATATATGTATTTTTATTTCACTCTGATATCTGAGGAACATTAATTAATTTGTTATCATGTTCTCATAAGTTGTTGTCTTTCAACATTTCGGAAATGAAAGTTAAACCAAATATACATGTAGTAGGTTTCTTTTTTATTCTGACTGTTTTTTATGTAAGGACAAGCAATACAATATATGTAAACAACGCCAATGAGAACGTTATAGGCATGAACACTACAAGCACTCTCAGTTTTCAATAATCACTTTCTTACACAAATAGCTTGTTCGTTATATTAATTCTTTTAAGCTGACCTCCCGCAACATTTTGCTTGACAAACTGAGGATCATTACATTGGACTCGATTATTATCCTCATTGTTTATGATGTCTTTTAAACCATCATGTCCCATGATACAAATGTTATGTAATAAACATTCAGCAACAATTGTCTTGCATATTTCTGCAATAGATTCCAAATTGTATGTCCTCAAACGCCATTTTAGCAATCCAAACACCCTTTCTATAACCTGACGCTTTGATGACAAGAAATTTGTTGTAGTGGACCTGCTGTTGTGATAAATGCCCATTATCGTTGTATGGCGTTAATAACCAATGCTTGAGCGGATATGCAACATCCCCTAATAAATGATATCTACCATTATCACTCTTTCGAAAGCCAGATTCCCAAAGACTTGAATTCCGTAGCACTTTAGTATCATGTGCCCTGCCGGGCCAGCCCACATTAATGTCTGTAAATGTTAAATCATGCACACAAACACCTTGCAGAATCACAGAATTTAACTGTTTCCGGTTAAAATAACAATTATGGCTTTCATAAGGGGCTTTGATTGGTATTTGACAGCCGTTTATACACCTATTCGGAAAACTATAAGCTCCTATATCATCAAATTTTTTGGCTACATCTTGATTACCTTTTGCTTTCGGCCAGGTGACAAGCTTAGAAAATAGTTCACAGCATTCATGACCTGTCTTTTGCTTCTAATAAAACTATGTACTGTTACACCAAAGTAATCGCTAGGTTCTCTTAAAATTTCTTATGTTACCAGGTACCTAAACGTCTTTATAACTTTCTTCTCGAGTGGAATAGGCTTTCTCCCACCTTGAACAACAATTCTGGACAATCTGACAGTTTTAGACTCAAATGTTGAATTGTTTGAGGAGTCACTTTTAAAAATTTGATTTTTCTAACTGATTTTGTGCTTTATATTTTAGTATAATTATAATGCCATCCTCATTTTTAATATAAACTATCTGACACAATTCTTGACTTTACTGATATTAAAATATTTACATGAAAGACACGAAGAGATTAACATTTCCGTAGTTCCTAATAGCACAACCAGATCATCATCGTCATCGTCGCAAGACGGGATTTTGAAAACTATTGCATATGCAACAACCACTAATGCTGCCATGTTGAAATAAGCCGGTTTCACTGTATTTGCTTGTAACCGGCTTACGCCGTATCATGTGACCGGTCCACGTCTATTGGTGACGGCACACGCATCGCGACACATGATATAGGACACACGACGGACACAGGGCGATCACAATAGCCCACATTGATCACTTTGTGCTCAGGTGTGGTTATGAACGTGTAACATTTGTTCTGGACATATTTAATAAGGTACGGTTTGCAAACTGGCATGAACTGAACAGTGTCCTATCAGATCCTAATGTTATGATATTCATCAAACCGAATTTTGCTGTTATCCCAAAACTGAAAATCTGTTTAAAAAAAACAACAGAATGTAACAACCCTACTGACTATGGCTTAAAGGGTGTGACTGGGTGCTGCCTGTAACTTTCAAAGTCACTTCACAATCACGGTTCGCCATTTTCTCAACCTGCTCTATGGAGTATGGATCATGGGGGCGTGCTGTACAGTTGTCATTCCTGAAAACATACCAACAAATATATGTATGTTTACACACTGAATATGAATTGGTTTCAAAAAATATTATTCGGGAATGGGTGAATACGTTAACTTAAATACAACAAGACTAGCACTAACTGTGGCTTAAAGGGTGTAACTGGGGTGCTGCCTGTAACTTTCATAGTAACCTGTTCTGAGGAGTGTGGATCAAGAGGGCGTGCTGAACAGCTGTCATTCCTGAAAACATACCAAATAAATATATGCATGTATACACACTGAATATAAATTGGTTCCAAGAAATGATATTCGGGAATCGGTGAATAAGTTTACTAGAATACAACAAGATTAGCAATTACAGTAGCTTTAAAAATTCAGCTTGCAATGACTTGCATTTTAATTTTACAGTAACCGTCTTAGTTTTGCCTTAACATGAGATTCTTATGAAAACAGTTATATTTCTGTCACTTAAATGCTTGCATATGTATCAAGGAAACCCAGGACAGCAGATAGATCTAAGGACCCGAATGAATGGCTACCATCAAAATCACTCGGTTGATCAGGGAATTCAAAATCAGCGTACATAGCACGATTTGTGGTATCTTATGTATCAACTTCTGGCAATGACATATCGAAACCTGACTCTAATCTGCTTATTACAGTATCAGAATTGCAGCAACTCCCCCTCCTCCCTCCAGTTCTTACTCCACCTCTTGTCGTTAGTCCTCCTCTGGTCCTTGGTCCTCCTCTGGTCCTTGCTCCTCCTATTGTCCTTAGTCCTCCTCTTGTCTGTGATCGGCTATGTTGAACCCGTACATCATCTCTGCAAATGTGTGAAACGGTCTGGTGTTAAACAATAAAGGAATGATCAGAGTCTGAGTCTGCAGCTATATCTTATTCAGACAATATGGTATTATCTTTATCTGACCTTGAATCAATCTCATGCTATGCCAAGTCAGGCTCTAAATCACTGCGGAATTGGTCGTCTTTCAATTTAGTTCCCATTTTGTTGCACCGGACGCCCTATCCTCTTGTCTTTGCACCCCCTATAATTCTCGGACCTCGGTTACCTCAACACACTCCACTTCTTCCTCTCCATCTAGTATTTCGTGCAGTTGCTCTTCCCCTTGCTGTTCGTTCACGTTATAGCTTTACGAAAGTCATGTTACTTCCATTCATCAACGTAGTCCCTATTTATATAGGCAGGTGCGTCCCGAAACAGCCATTGCAAAATCAGCTTATATTTCGCGTTCTGATTATCATTCTGTCAATACCCTGAACAGCTTGGACTTAACGAGTTCCTATTAGGGGTTTACAGATATCTCTTCTTTTTTGTCTATTCCTGTTAATTTTACTTACATGAAAAACTGCTCTCTTAAATGGTATTTATGGGTTGTATCCTCTTTAATCATTCTGGCATATTCGTAGAATGAACTCAAGTTTTTTATGCCCCCCTTCGAAGAGGAGGGGGTATATTGCTTTGCTCATGTCGGTCTGTCGGTCTGTCGGTCGGTCGGTCTGTCGGTCGGTCCGTCCACCAGGTGGTTGTCAGACGATAACTCAAGAACGCTTGGGCCTAGGATCATGAAACTTCATAGGTTTATTGATCATGCCTCGCAGATGACCCCTATTGATTTTGAGGTCACTAGGTCAAAGGTCAAGGTTACGGTGACCAGAAATAGTAAAATGGTTTTTGATTGATAACTCAAGAACGCATACGCCTAGGATCATGAAACTTCATGGGTAAATTGATCATGACTTGCAGATGACCCCTATTGATTTTGAGGTCACTAGGTCAAAGGTTAAGGTCACGGTGACCCTAAATAGTAAAATGGTTTCCGGATGATAACTCAAGAACGTATACGCCTGGGATCATGAAACTTCATGGGTAGATTGATCATGACTCGCAAATGACCCCTATTGATTTTGAGGTCACTAGGTCAAAGGTCAAGGTCACGGTGACTCGAAATAGTAAAATGGTTTTCGGATGACAACTCAAGAACGCATACGCCTAAGATCATGAAACTTCATAGGTAGATTGATCATGACTTGCAGATGACCCCTATTGATTTTGAGGTCACAAGGTCAAAGGTCAAGGTCACGGTGACCCGAAATAGTAAAATGATTTTCGGATGATAATTAAAGAACGCTTTTGCCTAGGATCATGACACTTCATAGGTACATTGATCGTGACTCGCAGATGACCCCTATTGATTTTCAGGCCACTAGGTCAAAGGTCAAGGTCACAGTGACAAAAATCGTATTCACACAATGGCTGCCACTACAACGGACAGCCCATATGGGGGGCATGCATGTTTTACAAACAGCCCTTGTCACTTTTTAATTCTCACCCATAACGGCTCACCTTTCCACAATTTTAATCACAGCTCCGGCCCAATCAGATGGCCCCTTTCCATGCCGGGAACCATAAAAAGTTTCTTTCTATGGTAAATCCTAAGTCGTTTTTGCAGAAGGAGATGCCATTGAATAGTACTTTAGATTTATATTGCTCCACATGCAGCGCATCCGTCCGTGAAATGGATCTCCTTTTCTATGGTCAATTCCCGCTTCTGTGTAAGATGTTTACTTACCAGCATGACAAAATTCATGAACGGCTGCTGCGTCACGTGCTTTATCATCAGATATGAATATCACAACTTTTGTAAATATGTATTTACAGTCTTCATCTATACATCTGTAGTATGCCACTGTTGGATGCATGAAGTGACTTTGTTGTGAGACTATCGGGCACTCTGTACTTTATGCAGGCCACAGGAATAATTCTCAGCAAAGTCCATATTCACCACAACCATCACTTTGGTACATTGTTCTGCAGCCAGAAAAATTAAGTGTGTTACCATTTGGCAACAAACAAATGCTCGGCCAGCTTTTCAATTTCCTGTAAACGTTTTACGATTACCTCAGTGACACTCTCTGTGTGATACAGGCATTATCTGGGCTACTTCTTTCCTTTTGTAGATCTTTTTCACCAGTTCCCACTTTGAATATACGACAGTCTCATAAGAGGCTTCTTCAACCAACGGCTGGAAATAACGCACAATGCTATCGATCCCACATTTTCCACATTGCCTATGGATGCATGGTAGCTATGAAATGCAGCCCCATTTTTCTTTTTGCAGAGTGTAAAAGTGACAGCCTCATATCTATCCCGTACCACAACGCCTAATCCGAATCTTGCTGCAACTTGCTGCAAAGCTTTTATCTTCAAAATCGTTATTTGTACAACTGTCATCTAAACAACCATACCATTGCTGTTTTGCTGTGGATTCCAATTTGTTCCGTACAAATGTGGAGTCGGGTGCTTGTCTTGTACATTCGGATGTTGTTGCTGAAATTCGTGGTAAACGGCAGCAAGGGGCGATTCAAGAACAGGCCTTTTTTGGTGTAGATATATCGGCTCTCACAAAGAAGAAGTATTTAATTGCTGTCCTGTCCTCCGCACTAGTCGCACTTTTCCCGCCACATTGTTTCGGTTGTTCACTATCAATACCAGACTTTTTACTTACTAACGAGTTAATTACACCTAGAAACTTCAACAATGTTCTGTTGAGCCTGTACTTTTTCATGATTGACATTCTTGTATCGATGTTTTTCTTAATTTTTCGGTTGCTTTTCAGTGTTTCTGTAAAAAGTTTGCTTGGATTTTCCATAAATAATTTTAAAAAAATCCTGGACATTGGTGTGTTCAGCAGTTGTTTCGGTTTCATTAGTTGTTTCGTCCGTGGAGTCGCTTTGTCAACAATGCATTGGACTGCTGTACCAAATTCTTCAGGATCTTATGGTAGTACCGCATTTCATCTTGAATATCTTGCACCCTGTATAAGGTCTACTCCTCTGCGTATGTCATGACGATACTTCAGATCTTTTTCTTTCACTCTTCGATGCCTCTGTCCGCTGCGTCGCTCTCGACTCTTTCTGTTTTTGCCTCAAGTACTCTCGTTGCTTCTTTCCATCTGATCTTGTAACAACTTTCTTTTTCTTAATTGATGTATTAGCACTATCTAGTAATCCCATCATCTTCTTTCAATCACGAAATCTTCAAATGAACAAAAATTTATGAAAACATATATATTTTATTTAAATTTATTTTCATTTATTTATAAGCCTTTGGTCTTGGAATTTGGAGGGTGAAATCAGATGCCAAATTATCCATTCTTGATAACTACCATAACTGAGCATTTGATGTAAATGGGCAGACGCCGTGTATTTCAGCAAGCGCAGTAAAATGAGGATGTAATGATGTTCATTTAACATTTCTTCATCAATATATATAACAAAAGAACATGTAAAGAAGAAACTCCTTTTCTAAACACATGATATTTTGCCCATATTTCATGACTGAGAAAAAATGTGGCATCTAGAATGTACACAAGGTTTTTTTATTACATTACATAGCGACCCAATTTTTTTTTATTCAACATTCAAAGCTGACTTTATACAAGAATATAATTGAAGCATTTATTTAAATTATAAAAAACCATATCATGTAAACACTTTTGTTGTCTTTCTTTAGCCTTCCTCCGATCTTCTATGATCTGATCTTCTGTCCGAATTTTGTTTTTACCATTACATATTGGAAAAAAGCTTGTTTAACAAAATTGTTTTCCCGATATCATAATCAAGAACTTTTGACTTGGTCTTCGTCGATGTTACCAGACATTGTAAGGTTTTCAACTTTTGCCATTTCGGTTTTTAAAACCAGATATAAATGTCCATAGCTTTATGTAAATAAAATTAATATGAATAATGTCAGTGACGTTAACGTTTCGTTGCAATGATTTACGTACAGATGCCGACAGCCATATGCCTTTTTTTAAAAGTAGTGGCTTTTTTACTGTTGACTTAAGAAAAACATTCAATGGAATAAGTGTCAACATGTAAAAGAAATATGAGAAAAGTCAATAACGACCAGAATAAGGTTATTTTTATGAGGGGGGAGGGGTATCGGCAAGTTTGCCTCGTATTGCTCACAACAATACTTATAAGTTCAGGATTAAAAACTTAAAAGCAGTGATATTGATTCACAGTTTGTTGAATCAGCATTATAGTTATACAACAATTAATTTTATACAATTCAAGAAATAATGAAAATACTTTGCACCTAAACAATTATGATGATATCATCGTATATGTTGAATAGAGATTTTAATAAGTAATTCGATCTCAAATAATGCCAATTACTTGTTATACTTACTGTAGTGCGCAACGGTATGTTTTTAAATAAATACTACATTTAATAATTTTGATAACTTAATGAGTTTTCGTCTGTTTAATAAATCGCGTTCTTTATTAAGGCTCGCCTCAAACAGTGGTGGCAACATCGCCTATGACGTAACTAACTTAGACTTTTAGAATTATAGTATGACAGTCCGAGAAAATACGGTGTTAACTGATCATGATTATGCGAATAAAGGTATTAATCCTGATACAATTTATATGCATATGTACCGATTTGGATGAGCAATCAGAAAATTTAGAAAGTTTTAGGTTATTCTTTAATTGAAAATGTAACTTATTAATTGATTGTTTCATTACTTTACATTATCCAGAGCGCATCAGGTAATTACACTGCGCTTTCGGTACTCTTACAGAACAAGGGCGCTTTTGGTACAATCATCATATAGTTACTGATGCCTTTCTATTAAAAAAATATTGCTTTCATGTGATGAGGTGAAGTGGATGATTTTAACCGGATATATAACTTAAATGAAAGATTATCCCAATAGTATCTGTCTTTATCCATATTTTTCTCATGCATAGAACATTCGGTGATTAAATTAAGTTTACTTTCCTCTAACACGGGATACACAGACAAAGGTCATGGTTGCATTGATCTCAATCAATGATCAATGATCTCTTCTGCACCATCTTACCGATATTTCCACCGTAGTGTGCGTTACAATTATTCTCGAATTACTAGACCAAAATTAATAAAAATAAACAATGTAATAAGTGTCATATGCATACAATATCCTCTATGTTAAATTATTTTTCATGTAATAAATATCAATAAACATGGCAATTGCATTGCAATCAATTACACTGAATATACATGTATACATATCGCGGTAAACGCCGCATTCTGGAACACATATGGTTACCCCCACAAGACGGACACTACATGGTTATTATAATAATAAACTCAGATGTGAACGCTTGCTTGTTTGACGTAATAATACGATCTCACATATTTAAATACAACTTGAAGCCATTATCCATAAATTTAACTCCAACAAAGTCATAGCATTTTATTAATAATTTTCTTTACGAAGCAAAAGCATACATAAATGTTTTCCTTTAGAATCATAAGTTTTATGTTTCCTATCGCCATCTTTAATATGCGCAGCGTTGATATGGCGTTCGTGGATGCAAACTGTTTCTCGAGATACACATGCTCAATCTTTTAAAAGTTTTATTTCAATTTTTTATTTCGTTCTTTTTTCTACTGTTATCTCGTTATCTACGAACGTTGTGCTTTTTTATATGTTGTATTTCGGAAAGAGACTTTTCTTAAGCATCTTAATGTATGTACTAAAAACACTTGGTGTCACGATTGTGACCAACGGCAAAAACCACTGTTAAGTGAAGAGCGGCAATAAGACCTTATAAACGGAAAGACATGCTTAAATTTTTAATGTGTACGGAAAAGATATAAAAGTACTGCTGTTATGAGGATCTTTGTTAAGGAATTACATAACAAACACCTTAAACATGTTTGAGCGTTTTGGATAAGATGCGTGGATACTTCATTTATGACGGCTTACGGTTGTAGAACAATCGAGTAAGTACTGGCGCACCACGAGCTATTCCCCTATATTTATAACTGTTCTGTGCATGAATATGTTTCATTCTCTCTGCATGCACCTACCAAAATATATTTTAACTCTAATGTTGATAAAGCGTCTTGTTGGGGAATATAAGGTTACAATAAAAAAAATTGAATTGGTGTTACGACGTTGATAAGTCTAGCACACAACTTACTAGTATGCACAACCATAATCACAAATAAGAACGAATTGTCTATTACATAACTAGCAGTAATTTGAATATTGACATTGAGAATTTCGCCAAATTATTGTATGACTGTTCATTGAATGCCTATGTGCAAACGAATACATATTTTAATTCTAAAAAATACCTGGACGGAAATATTGAACATATTTATTAATTCTAAAAAATACTTGGACGGAAATATAAGTGCCAATGGTATATAAACGAATTTTGCGCCTCGTAGCTACAGACATACCAAGCGATTATTAAACGCTGATCGTTCGCCTGATAATCGGGCTGTATTTTTTAGCATCGAAGACGCATTGTAATTAAACAAAAATAATTAATAAGCATACATTTAACATGCGACAACGTTTTTCGCGCATATTCAAAGTCACAGTCTCAACAGTTTTGAAATGAAAGAAAAGAGATAATTGATCTACGAAATGATAGTTATATTACTCCGAACCCATTTTTGAAGAATTTAATATTCCATTTTTAAGCAATTATGCTTTTTTCTAAAGTTTTATTTCTAACGTGACGGTTGAAGAATAGCTATCAACTAATTACTCAGATTTGTATTGATTGCTAGGAGCTTATATCACAGGTACTATGAACATTATTTATCGTTATTTTAATATCTTTACAGTAAAAGTTCATATCCATAGTTATGGTCTTTAGTCGTTATTGGCCCTGTACCTAAGAAAGGAGATAAGAACGATGTAAATAACTATACTATATTGTACTGAAAATGTAAATGTCGACAGAAAAAGAATATTCACGTTGCTATTTGCTGACGATACAGCTTTATTCTCTTACACTCCAGTGTCTTTTTGATTTGTAGAATGAATATTGTAACAAATGGGGCATATTTGTGAAAACCAGTAAGGCCTTAGTTATGGATTTTAATAAAGGAATTATAATTAAAATATCAGTGTTAAACACAATGATATTAAGCTCGAGGTAGTAAATAAGTTTACTTATCTTGGTGTGACATTGTCCTCGAACGGCATTTTTTAAGCGCAGAAAGGCTTATCTAAATACGCGTCTAGAACACTGTTTTCTCTAAACTCTTTTCTAAAACCTCAGTCAGAATTGCTGACAAAATACGTCTTTCTGATGCTATAAGTCTGCCAATATTGACCTACGGTACTGAGATATGATAATTTCATCCAAGCCCCGACGTAGATAAATTCCATTTAAAATGTCTAAAACAGACACTGTCTATTCGGCCACAAACTACGTGAATGGTGCGCTGGGTCGTTTTCTTTTATAGTGTGTCCAACGGATGTGTATCATTAAATGTTGGTTCAAAATATAAAAAATCCAGACTCCTTACTTAATAAATAGATCCTAGATTTAGATGCCGATAATTCGCATATTTCTAACTTGGATAAATATTGCTGCAGGAATTGGCATTGTCTCTTTTGTATTATAAATCTGC